>NW_026858940.1:0-52077 GCF_026571515.1 Ruditapes philippinarum
GTGAACCTGGACGTCCATCTCTATCTGGTTTTCTGACATTGGTAATGTTAAAGATAATGGTATCCACACTATTATGTAATACAGTGATAAATGAAAATCAACAATAATTAAACAAGGGAAATGTACAATGTTCTCTTCCTTTCTGCTTTCAGGTTGATCAGTCCGGAATGCAGGCAGCAAAAGTCACTGGAAATAAGGCTATAATAGAATCCAATCAACAAGGGTACTTATTTGATTGAATGGTCAGCACCTGGACAGATAATAAAATCAGCAGAAACTCAAGATGTTGTATTATAACACAATGGAATAAATTGTATTATTGTAATAAATAAAATATGATTTTGGTCTCTGGTCTGGTTTCTCTGCAGATTCTGGAATTGCAGACTATCTGTTGGAATAAATAATTTTTAATATAAATCCCACTTTTGACACAAGTTGAAACGCAGTCGGGGTCTGCTTCCCAAACACGCATCAATATCCAGGACGTGAGTTCTTCTCGAACGCACGTGGAGTATTAAAATTGAACATACAAGGGAAAAACAGAACACAAAAACCTGAAATAAAAGTACACAAATAATTATAACCCCGCACAACAAAGTATACTGGAATCAGCTGTCCGGCCGTCCGTCGGTTTTTTCTTGTCCGCCCAATAACTTAAGATTTCTTTGACCCTTAGTCTTCATAATAAGCATGGAGGTTAGTCATGATTAGTAGATGACCCATATTGATTTTGAGGTCACTAGGTCAAAGGTCAAGGTCACAGGGGCCTTGACTTCAAAAAGTTTGTCCGCCCAATAACTTAAGATTCCTTTGACCTACAGTCGTCATATTTGGCATTGAGGTTAGTCATGATAAGTAGATGACCCCTATTGATTTTGAGGTCACCAGGTCAAAGGTCAAGGTCACAGGGGCTTTGACTTCAAAAAGCTTGTCCGCCAAATAACTGAAGATTCCCTTGACCCACAGTCTTCATATTTGGCATGGAGCTTAGTCATGATTATTAGATGACCCCTATTGACTTTGAGGTCACCAGGTCAAAGGTCAAGGTGACAGGGGCCTTGACTTCAAAAAGCTTGTCCGACCAATAACTTAAAGATTCCTTTGACCCACAGTCTTCATATTTGGCATAGGGGATAGTCATGATAAGTAGATGACCCCTACTGACTTTGAGGTCACCAGGTCAAAGGTCACAGGGGCCTAGACTTCAAAAAGCTTGTCCGCCAAATAACTTAAGATTCCTTCGACCCACAGTCTTCATATTTTGCATGGAGCTTAGTCATGATTAGTGGATGACCCCTATTGATTTTGAGGTCACCAGGTCAAAGGTCAAGGTCACAGGGGCCTTGACTTCAAAAAGCTTGTCCGCCCAATAACTTAAGATTCCTATGACCCACAGTCTTCATATTTGGAATGGAGGTTAGTTATGATTAGTAGATGACCCCTTTTGATTTTGAGGTCACTGGATCAAAGGTCAAGGTCATAGGGACTTTGACTTCAAAAAGTTTGTCCACCCATTACTTAAGATTCGTTTGACCCACAGTCTTCATATTTGGCATGGATATTGATCATGACTATAAGGTGACCCCTATTAATTTTGAGGTCACTGGGTCAAAGTTCAAGGTCACAAGGACCTTGACAAAAAAAGTTTTTTCTTCTCAATTGCTAAAGAATGTCCTGTCCGCAATGTATTGATTTTGACACTTTCACATTTGAAGCATGTAGAATACATAACTTAGCAATGCAATGGCTTAGTAACCTCAGATTTGGCAGGGAGGTTGTCCTTGAGCTCTAAATGACCACTGTTGATTCTGACAAAGTGGTATGCGTGGGTATTCACGCCATGATAGTGGCAGTTCTAGTTTATTTAGATTTCATATCAAATACAGTTAAATTCGTAAGTATCTGGAAAATCCTCGTCAATGGGCCACGTCTGGAAGGGTTACTGATAATCCCCGTCTTATAGGCTGTGAACTAAATCAAAGAATAGCTATATCAATTTAGAGAAGCTAAGTATGACATCCAAGTTATATGTGGATCTATATGGTTTATAATAAACGGTCTATATTTATATTGGTTCATATAAATACATCTACATTAAAAAGGTGATTATACTAGTAGTTCCATGGTAGCTGGAACTTCAGGATGGAATCTATGATAAAATACCATGGAAGCTGGTATTTATAGGTATTTCTCTTATGTCACATCAAACAATACAATTGGGTAAAATAAACTGTCAGGAAAAATATAATATCTGATGCTAATAATTCAGGCACAATAAAACTGTCATAAATAATTATATTACCTTGGAATAAGGAGTTGTTGGCATTTTCTAGGTTGTAATCGGCTTCATTACTATTCTAAGTTCTATCCAGGCACTGACAGCCGGGTCAGGCATCTACGTCATATAGCCGATGACGTCAGTGCCAGAATTTAGCCCAAGCCGGCTCTGTTTCGGACAAGCGTGAACGATAAAGTCCGTTACATTCGGAACGGCTGAACTTGAACATGCGCGAACGGTAAAGTCCGTTAGATTCGGAATGGCTGAACTTGAACATGCGCGAACGGTAAAGTCCGTTAGATTCGGAATGGCTGCAGCCGGGAAACTAATTGATTATTAAACGTGTTTCTTACGTATTTTATGGATATATAAAATGAAATTGGACTATAATAGCGCATTGGGTATATTTACATATGTAAAAGGTATTGATTCACGAAGGGAATCTTGGTTGTCATTTATTCGGAGACCGGGAAAGATCTCCGATGTTTGTAGTGTTGTAGTAGTCGGATAAAACATCTTATCCGAAAATATCAATGAGCTAAGTACTTGGTCGTTACAAAATAACACTCGTTGACGCTTTAGACTATATTGATCTCAGTCAGGCTATATTCTCCTGTATTGCCAATCAGCAAATTGTAAAATTAAGATAATATATAATGTGGTTTGCCTAAGGTGTATTCTGTCATACATATATACCTTGGTCTGCCTAAGGTGTATTTAATCATAAAATGATGCTTTATTTATTTATTTTATTTATTGCTGATAATAAGTAGTAAATGGTTAATCAATTGTACCACTTTACATATCTAAAACTTTGTTTAGCAAACTAGTAGTGTTGGAGGCATATTGGACCACTTTGTAAATATGGCGCGCATGTAAATATGCAGTAAATATCAATATTTCATTTTTTGTTGAATTGCTCCAACATGAAAGTTAGAGGTAACATTTGTTATAGTTAATTTGCGTGAGGGCTACAGCTGTAAATTCGTTCTAAGCTTAATTCACGACTTTCGATATTTTTTAATATTTAGCCAACATGACATCGCTAATTAAAACGTATACAATGTCGCAAATCATTTAGTTTTTAGACACATAAACTATAATTGTAAGATAATGTCATGGTCATGACGATGGTCATTTCATCAGTAAATGCCTTTTATTAAATGTATTTTGGTAGCCATCTTGTTAAATGGCTGCCATTTAAAAATCTTAATGATTTTAAAATTTGTCATGTGCCAATTATGATATTTCTTGAAAGTGACTGCTGCTTTTTTAAATTTTAACTTTTCTTAAATATAGTTTATTATGTCCGAAATGACATTTTTTTAATTCTGGCCATTTTACCGCTAATTTGAGACTAAAATGAACTGATTTAAAATCCGAATGTTATTTTACAGCACAAGACAGTTTATATTCTCAATTAATTATAACTTAAGGTTATTTTCGTTTGTTGACTGGTTTAACATAATGTATCAGATTCAACTCATAGACTATATTTTCACCATAAAAGCTCCAATTTAGACATGACAGACACATCAAAAAGAAAATTAACTTATACGTTACTATAAATGGATGTGAAATTAATCTAAATACGCACTTTTGAATAATCTTGATCAGTATGAAAAAAATCTTATAAATTTGCATTCACTTAAATGAGTTAATTTTTCCAGTATTGACATGATTACAACTCTTAAATTCCTTCCTATGCAAGTCTACTCTTCAATATTTAACATAAATAAAACTAAAATGTAAATTAATTTGGAAATGTTACACTCCCTTTAATATCTATGAATAGGGACAATCTAGAATACGCGACTTTTGGACTATTTATGATGTTTGATACAGGTTTGTGTTGGAAAATACAAATATGACTTTATCCAATTTGGATAATGAAAACAAGAATAAGTATCCATTTATTTTTGAATGATGGATACATTTAATTTTATAAAACAAGATTGGATAATTTGCAAAAAACAACATCATTATTATGATGTTATCATTCAGTTCCATGAGTATTTACAATCTAATACAATCATAACTTTACATGTGAAAAGAACACGAAAAGCAACAACACCTGTTTATATTTATAGTTGCCAAAACATGTATGTATTCAGGTTAAATTAGACCTACATGACAATGTCGCTACATTATGAATAATACATTAAAGGTCAAACAATTTTGGCAATACATCAGAATTAAAATTTAAATGCAACACAATTACTTTTTTGCCACGTAAATTTGCCTACTAAGGAGAACCCGAGACAGTTTTCATTGGAAACATGTTCCAATTTGTCAGGTGATAAATCTCACCAGGATGTTGCCCCTTATGCTAGTTCTTCAACTACAAATAGTTTTATGAAATATATCTTTCATAATTTAAATCTTCAATATGATAATTTCAATGTGATGTTATAAACCAGTGTGATTTAACAATGCATCAAAAAATTCTTTGCTTGAATGAGAACACGCAAAGTTAACAAAACAGCGATTCTAATCTACATCTCCGACATCATATTTTCAATGTAGTAATATTAACAATATCATCAATTTGTTGTAAACAATGTGATCCCATTTAAATAGGCGTCAAAGATCGATAAATTGATTTGAAACAATAAATGCAGTTAAAGAATTGTTAAAAAATATTAAGTTACGTCCTTTTTGAAATGTTAGACATATCTGCTTGCCAGAGAACTTGCAAAGTTATGAATGCAAATTTATTAGAAATTCAGTCAATGCTGATTTGTGACACTGATCTTATCTGATTTATCATAGCTTACGTGACTTCGCATGTTTAAATTGTCATTAAATATCATCATGAAAATATTGGCATTTTGACACCACTCGTAAAAGTTTTACTATATAACCTTAAGTGACGTCACATGGTGGATTATCGATCTATCATCGTAGAAATGAATATCATCCGGCCAATTTATTTTGCAATATTCCAAGGGGGCAAGTTATATTTAAATACTTAACAAAAACGTTATGCTTACATTCCTGGTCGCTTTGCTTTTACATTTACTGTTGACATTTTTCCTAGATAGTTTGAGCAAATCATAAATCATGATCAAATGTAAAAAGTATATTGAAGTTCATTTTTCTAATAAAATGAATCTGGGTATGTTTAGTAATAGTATGTATAGTATATGATTCTGATATTGTTTTTATTTCAGATGAGGAAACCAGAAGAAATAATAGTAAGTTAGATCTTTTTTAAACTAAATTTTCATAAGTAGGACATGATTGATGAAAAATATGATATGGAAAATAGAAGTCAAGACATATGTAAATTTTGATTTTGTTTTACTTGCCTAAGGACATTAATAACCTTTATTTTATGCTGCCTTATAATTAGAATATTGTTACATATTTTGTAGATTGGTCAGAACAGAATAAATTTCATTTTTAAACGACTACACTAAGATTTCTTATATACAATGTTTGCAAAAAGTTGCTACATGTTTTATAGACGAGCTGTACTGTTGTTAATCAGTTCTTAGCTTGAAAAAATGTTCTGTCAAAAGTTATCATCTGTATTATATGTTTAATTTTATCTCTTTATGGTTTACAAAATTTGACATATAGAATTTACAAAAAAGAAATTATATTTCATGTATATCAATGGCTTACTTTTGTGACATTCTTTATTAAGAAATAAATATAATGTCCCTTCATCTTCTTTTTAAACGGGACATAATTATCATTTCAGATAAAAAAAAACACTAGAAATGTTGATGACTAGAGTCAATTATTTTTACTTTTTGTGCTGTCACAATTCATATGTACATTTTTCTAGATTGTTAGAGCAAATCATAAATCATTAATCAAATTTAAGAAGTATATTGAAATTCATTTTTCTGGGTATGTTAAGTAATAGTATGTATAGTATATGATTCTGATATTGATTTTATTTCAGAGAAGGATACATGAAGCATGGGTAAGTTAGATTGTTGTCTTTTTTTAAACTAAATGTTCATAAGTAGGACATGATTGATGAAAAATATGATATGGAAAATAGAAATCAAGACATATGTAAATTTTGATTTTGTTTTACTTGCCTAAGGACATTAATAACCTTTATTTTATACTGCTTTATAATTAGAATATTGTTACATATTTTGTAGATTGGTCAGAAAAGAATAAATTTCATTTTTAAACGACTACACTAAGATTTCTTATATACAATGTTTGCAAAAAGTTGCTACATGTTTTATAGACGAGCTGTACTGTTGTTAATCAGTTCTTAGCTTTACAAAAATGTTTTGACAAAAGTTATCATCTTTAATATATGTACAATTTAATTTCTTTATGGTCTACAACATTTGACATAAAGAATTTACAAAAAAACGAAAATATATTTCATGTATATCAATGGCTAACTTTTGTGACATTGTTATTAAGACATAAATATAATGTCCCTCAATTTCCTTTTTAAACAGGACATTACAATCATTTCAGATGAAAAAACTAGAAATTATGATGACTAGAGCCAATTCTTTTTACTGTATGGCTGTCATAATTCATATATACAAATATTGTAAAAAATCGTTGTACAGAGGTTATTCCAAGACAATTTTATATTCCCTCTTTATACCATAGTATTTGTCTTTAAGTAGTTACTTATAAACCATTATCTTATTTCCTCATCTATTCTTTTATCACATTATAATTTTGGTATACAAATTTCTATGCTTAGGTTATAACAAGAGCGCAAACATGAGAAAAAGCTTCATATCTACAGTTATATGCTAAATATAAACTTACGTATACATGTTTTTAATGATTATAAAACAGTATCTTGGTCACTTTTTATCTACTTTGTCTACCATTGTCTATCATAAGATAATGACAGAAGCATCGAATATAAGAAAACGCTTATCTTCACCTATATGCAATATAACACGGCACTTTAAAATCTAATTTATTTTGGGGTTAGACCTAAAATTGCAATAAATATTGCATCGCACTTTGAGGTCAAACACACTTTGGAGTCAATATTAAGTATTTGACACAAAATGCATTAATATGCTACACATCAACGCAATCTGTGTTCCATAAGTTATCTACTGAGTTCTGCTGAATTTTATTGCATGATTTCGATCTGTTACCTCGAAATATTTAAGTTGGAGTTCAAGATGACGGTCGATATTTCGATGAATTACCGTGTAATCTTTGTAAGTCCCATTTAAAAACTAATCTTGTAGTAATAAAACTACATGTATATATTTGCTGTTTTAGTGGTAAATTTAAAACTGAGTTATCATCGTCTCATTGAATATGTTTTTCAAACATTTCAATTTTTTGAATGACTAACAAGTAAGTTAAAAATAACAATTTTATATTGCGTTAAGGGCTGCAGTTGTAACTTCTTTTCAAGTCGTAATCACAATTTCGATACTACATATTAAGACCACATGTCATCGCTAATTCAAATTTATACAATGATGCAAATCATTTAAATTAAAAAAAAAAAACAAAAAAACATTGTAAATTAAACAATTTCATGATAATAACAGTGATTACTCTATCAGTAAATGCCTGTACATTGTACTTAAATGTATTTTTGGTAGCCATCTCGTACAAAATGCTATCAATTTAACATATTCGTAGGCATACATTCATTGATAAGAGCATGAGCATTGATACATCGATATCATGCATGTAACACCATTAAATTAAAATTTATCTAACACAAATGTCATATGAAAAAGAAATGAAGACGAAAAAGCACAACACTTGTTTATTCGATACACCGGTGAAAAATAGATGGTCCCGTTTATTGTTGGTACATTAATACTGTGCTGGTATAAGTGATATTATGATTGTGATTATGACTTCAGTGCCAGATAAGGATGTTTTTGTTTTTTATAATTTTAGCATTACATTATTTTTTCGCAATATCGACCTGAGTCTCATTAATTTTCGGACGTTTTTTACTACTTTTCGTAATTTATTACGATTTACTTATTAATTTGTATTGAAAGAAAAGTTCTCGATACTTAATTAATTTCATACTAACGTCCTCGAAAATATATTTTTATTTCATGTGTTCAATCATTATCAAACTTTGTCAGGATGCTTATCTAGGTAATAGCTCGGATGAGTTCGAACATGGGTTATCTCGAGTGAAAAACTAGGTCACAGGAGCTAAAAATAGGAAACCCTGTTAACATTCTTGTGGTCACATTTTTGACTGAATTGTCATCAAACTTGGTCAGGATGCTTGTCTTGGTAATTGCTCGGATGCTTTCGAACGTCATCTCGGATGAAAAACCAGGCCACAGGATCTAAAAATAATAAAACCTTGTTAACATTCTTATGGTCACATTTTTAACTCAATCATCATCAAATTTGGTCTAGGTAATTGCTCGTACGGATTTGAACATGGGTCATCTCGGATAAAAAAACTAGGTCACAGGAGCTAAAAATATCAAAACCTTGTTAACCCTCTCAATTATCATCAAACTTGGTCAATATGCTTGTCTAGGTAATTGCTCGGTAGAGTTCGAGCATTGGCCATCTCGAATGAAAACTAGGCCACAGGAGCTTAAAATAGAAAAACCTCGTTAACACACTAGTGGTCTCATTTTTTACTCAATTATCATCAAACTTGGTCAGGAGGCTTGTCTAGGTAATTGCTCGGAAGAGTTCGAACATTGGTCATCTCGAGTTATAAACAATGTCATAGGAACTAAAGTAGAAAAACCTTGTTAACATTCTTGTGGTCACATTTTTAACTCAATCATCATCAAACTTGGTCAGGATGCTTGTCTAGGTAATTGCTTGTACGTATTCGAACATTTGTCATCTCGGATAAAAAACTAGATCACAGGAGCTAAAATATTAAAACCTTGTTAACCTCGAGTGGTCACATTTTTGATTCAATTAGCATAACTCTTGGTCAAGATGCTTGTCTAGGTAATTGCTCGGAAGAGTTCGAACATGGGTCATCTCGAATGGAAAACTAGGTCACAGGAGCTTAATATAGAAAAATCTTGTTAACAATCTAGTAGCTAGTGTTAGGATTCAAATATCCTGAAAATTGATCTGAGAGTTTGTTTGGATGATTTCTAGGTCAAGTTGGAAAAATGGGTCATCTCGGATGACAAACAAGGTCACAGGAGCTTAAAATAGAAAAACCTTGTTAACACTCTCGTGGTCACATTTTTGACTCAATTATCATCAAACTTGGTCAGGATGCTTGTCTAGGTAATTGCTCGGATGAGTTTGAACATGGGTCATCTCGGATGAAAAACCAGATCGAATATGGGTTATCTGGGGTCAAATACTAGTTCACACTGTTCAAATATAGATAATCCTTGTTACCACTCTAGTGGTCACATTTATGACTCACGTGTCATGAAACTTGGTCAGAATGATTGTCTAGGTAATTGTTCGGATGAGTTAGATGGGTCAGGTGAGCGATCAAGGGCAATCATGGCCTCTTGTTAAGAAAATCTATTTGTCATCGCGTGAACACCCGGTACCAAACATTGAATCAACATTTTGTGGAGAAAACAAAACAAACAAAAAAATGCTTAGCCGTTTGTGAGCTGAATGCTTTTATCTTTTTGATAGTTTTCAAACATTTACAAAAGGATGATATGATAGATTATTTAGAGATCCCTTATATGTTAAAAAGGCGTTTTGAAGATTTTTTTTATTCAAACAAATGTTCATAACCTGTTACCTATATGGTGAAGTTTTTTAAAATTATGCATGCAGGTGTCCTTGAAGACATATTACTGACCTATGTTGTCAATTTGTCAGTTCCATATAGTGCCTATCAGGGCAGGTCATACCTTAGGAGCATTTAAAATCAGGTGTGCGATACTAGGTTCATCATGACCCTCTTGTTTATTGATTCCTAATATGTGCCATGTATTGGATACTTCAGATTAAAATATGAGTTAGGCAGATGAAATATAGAACGGAAAACATTCATGTTTTAAAAAGATTCTTAATTTAAATATAACTAAAAGGAAACACAAATGTTGTTAAACTATGTAAATGCAATGGTAATAGATGTGACTATTAGTACATATAATACTTTCAATGGAGTTTAGTCATATTTTTCCTTAGTTATGTTATTTGCATTTCTATTCATTGTTGTTAATACAAAGTACTTGTACTTACATGTTTTTCAGTAAACATTTGCTAACACTTAATTTTTGAATGTACTTGATCCTATCAGTCCTTTTGCATGAAGAATTGAATGCAGAAATGCTTCTGTTGTCAAGAAGAAATGATGTGTTTTCAATAGAATATGAACATTTCTGATGAAGAAGTTACGAAAACCCTTTACGTTGTAAATAAATATTTTCAATATGTGATATTTGTTCTCTGCAATCAGTTTAATTGATTTAAGAACACTTAAATGTATGTAAGAAGGATTTTCCATACAGACGCATTGACAAATGTGTGACAAACTGTTTAATTGTTTCAATATCTTATAATATGTAAATGATCACAATTTTGTGCTCTTCTTTCATCACACATTTACTGATTTGAAAAGGTCGATGGCTGGTCTACTTTTCTTTTCTTCTAAGAAAATAAAATCTACAACCCTTAAAAAGAGAGATTATGTCATTGGCAGTCGAACCATAGGTTTGACGTTTATCGTCTGTTTTATTAATAACAGACCAGATACACACATTTTCAAGCATTAAAATTTAACGAGGGAAATCTTGCAGAAGCTGGTGCCTGATCATGTCCTAGCCAGTGCCTTTGATTTAAGTGTAAACAAAATACTCGTATATTATCCAAAGACTATTTGGTCCTATTTCATGGCATTATTTCTTAAACGGTGCGCTAAAGTTTAACATAAAGCATTAAAGCCGTTTGCAGACTTAATTTGTAGACACGACGAACAGATATAGTCGACTCCGGTTATAACGAACTCAATGGGACATTAAAATATCGTTCGTTATATCCGAAGTTCGCTAATAGCGAAGTCGCAACAACTTGCTGACTTATTTGGGAGGGCAAAAATGCCGTGAAAAAGCCATACTCTTCACTGGTTACCGGTGTAACCGGTATTTTACTGCAGCGGTTATTTAATGCGGGGCATTTTATTGAGCAATATATTATGTACATGGTACATATATTTATTCATGTATTTATTGTCTATGAAGTTTTAACCATTTGTTTTCTTTTGCTTTTTGTTTATTATTGTTTGGTTAATAATGCAAACACGAAAAATCGATTACTTGGCACTTATCGGGTATTTACAGCAATCAACTGAGGGTGTGAAATACAAATTTTCCGTAACAAGTAGGAAATCATGTTATGAGAATATTTTTCAAAATCTTTATTCCCTGAAGCCATAACTAACCTGTGCAATCATTCGATTGTTTAATTATCGGAAAGTGTTATTTATGTACTGATCCTTATCAAGCACATCCCGATATTTCAATAATAACAGTTTGTTATAACCGAGTAAATTTAAATGTTTTCCGTCATTTGGGGCTTGAAAAAATGATTCGTTATAGCCGAAAATTCGCTATAAGCGAGTACGTATTAAGCGATGTGATTTAATATAGAATAAAGAAGGAATCGGCCGGGGATCTCAGATTAAGTTCGCTATTAACGATAATTCGTTATAAGCGAGTTCGTTATTAGTGGATTCGACTGTAAGTTATCATTACCATTACTTTATCATACACAACTTTGTATTTCAAACACTTTTCCTTTTCCATATTGTTGATTTTATTCAGACTTATATCAACGGAACAAATGGAGAAAAAAGAACTAAGTAATTGTACAACATTATAATAAGAAACACATATTTGAGACTTGTTTATCGGTTTTATGCTCCTTGTCTATGATTTTGGCTCGTTCATATTCCGTAAGTGAACGTTACTCTGAATTCATGGGAACCGTTTTGGTTAACCACCGTGAACTAAAATTGTTTGTAATTTTTTATCGTTAATTAAATATATAAGTCGTTGTCTTTACATATATCCAAATAATTGATACTAGTTTTGTTTTTACACAATGGTTCAAAGAATAATTACATTTATCAAACATTTTTAATAAAAGTGTTTTGTAAATTTAAAATAAAATTGTTTTTTTGCGACGTATGTACAATATAATATAAATTGATATATATTTATATCCTATTTCTTCAGAAAAAAATATAATCAGAATAATATGTAGGAATTGTAGCTGAAGTTATCTTATCTTATCTTATTGATTTATGGGTTTGGTTCATATTTGGACAAAGGACCATTTATGACAAAACCACAATTTTAAAACTTGAAAAGGCTCTTTACCTTTAAATTACTTTGACCGCATACTTGGTTGTATTTTGCTTAAATTGTAAAAACTTTGTTAATTTTTTACAGTTTTGATTATTCTTGGAGTTTAAATAGAACCCCTTTGACATAACGGAAATGAGACATGTTTCAAATATGACCACACTGGCAGGTAGAATAATTTCAGTATGACCCTGGGTGCCGTTTTATCAACAAAGACGGTCGTAACTGCGATCTTATCTTACGACCGATACTTACGACCGAGCTTACGATTTCCTCATGACCGTTTTATGAACACGGTCGTACGCCCTCAGTCGCAGCTAAGACCTATTTCGGTCGTATAAACAGTTACCATACAGTCGAAAGTACGTTTCCGGGTCACGTGATTTCCCGCGCACCTGTCAATATTAAAGATGATAAACCACAGGACCCCGAAATTCTATCCAAAACAAAGAAATAACGATTTAAAAAAAATCCCATATATATTCTATACAAAAAACCTATGCATAGACTGAATACCGTGTATGCCTCGTCGAAGTATTTTTGATAACGGCAAAGCATGGGGGAGGATCAAAAAGGACATTTAAATACGTTTAAGGGCGTGAGGGATGTTGCACGTATTCATTATCCCTCATGTACAGACTCAATCAAACCGAGTCTGCAATTTTTATGTAATTTTGTTGTGATTAATGCTTCCGAGGGGTTACTTTATTTTCCAAATTAACTAAAAAAGGTACAAAAAAAACCCGAAAAAGTCTTTTTGTGTTAGAATGCGATTTCTTTTCTTGTAGAAGATTTAAAAAAATACATGGGATACATTGTATATTGATCTTTATTAAATAAAAAAAACAGTAAATCATTCACGGATTTATATAAATCCGTGAGACAAATAGATACTTATTTGCGGATCAAAATATAGAGATGCATCAAAAGGAGGACATAAATCCGTCTACAAAACATGTTATAGACGATGTCAAAATTTTTAAATCTCTTCTGCATGTTAGGCACATTATTTTTAATAAAAGCGGTAGCGTCATTCTGGTCATCCAAGGATACAATTAAATATCACCAATGACTATGTAAATATATCCCTTACATCCCTGTATAAGAATATTCTGAAAAGTCAAAGAACGTGATAGTATACATCATTATGATCTGTCAACTGTCAAGTATCTTGTCCTAACTGTGTGAGTAAAGCAAAAGGCTTCCAATGCAAAGCTAGTGTTTTAAGATTTTTTTACTTCGAACAAAGCGCCGTTGATGACACCCATTAAGGTTCAACCTGTATGTGCGTTCATGACATTGAATAAGTTACAGATGGCACAGCTTGAATACAAAATATATGTACAGGGCTCTGAGGTAAAATGCTAAACAACATCTGCAAACATTAGAAGAGTCTTTCTTAGCAGTTTCAGCTAAGATTAAGGAAAAGTTGAAAACAATATGGCTGGCTTATTTGTAAAAGTATTTACAGAACAGTAAGTGTTACAATGTTACAAAGTCTTTTATTATTTATGCCAGTATGACAATGAATACATATTGCAAAGAAAATTATGACATTGAAATGACATGTTACAATTTTTCTAATTCATATTAATTTTTAATAATACCTGTTTAGAATTGATGTACATATCTGCTAGAAAACAATCTTGAAACTAGATAACAATATAAAAACAATATGTTTTAACAGACACAGGGCACTATTCAGACAAGAGCAGTTAAGACAAATAATAAATTTAGCACATTAAATATAAAATGTCACTTCTAGGGAATTCTGTTGAAAGTTTCACAGTTTTACATTAAGATTGTTTATTTTCATTATTGTCCCTTTTGTGTTATTTTCTTTGCGTTTTTAATATTTATCCCAACAATTTTTAATGCATTCAAGTAACAATAAATTAATAAATATCAATATAAACACATATGTTAAATTGATTTATCTCATGTTATTTTCACAGACGCTTGGGGTTTGGAGCTCAAAACGCCTTTAAAATCCAAATAAAATGCATATTTGTCAATCCCAGAACATGTACTGATCATATATATCGAAAAATCTTAATATATGCCGTTTTGAAAAAAAAAATCATATTTCAACATCTATAATAATACTATTATTATAGATGTTGCAATATGATTTTTTTTCAAAACGGCATATATTAAGATTTTTTTATATATATGATCAGTACATGGCCTGGGATTGACAAATATGCATTTTATTTGGATTTTAAAGGCGTTTTGAGCTCCAAACCCCAAGCGTCTGTGGTTATTTTACTTTCAGATGAATTGTAACACATAAATCTTTGTTTTTGTAAAGTCACTTTAATCCAATTGAATACAGAGAAGAACATCATTTTGCTGTGTATTCCTTTCAAGTTTTGAACATGAATCAATCATTGCATAATGTTATTCAAGAGAATGATTCAGTAAAGTTATCACTTCAAATATAAATATTTGATTTTGACATACATTAATAGCTATAGTTTGAACTTAAGACAAGTGAATATACAGTCAGTAAAAACATGTACCATCCAAGGTATACACTCAGAAACAACTTAAAGACCTTACCCTATGTATATGTTTTCATTAATCATTAGTTAAACTAGAACTGTGTCCAAAGGACACGGATGCCCCCACTGACAACTTATATATGGTATATAGTGAAAAAATCAACAAAGGGCCATAATTTTGTTAAATTTGGTCGCAGCAAAAATTCCTTCCTTTACTGCCTTCTACACATTAAGGTTGTTCATCCCTGGAAGTTTAAGCAAAATCTGCCATCCGGTTTAAGAGGAGTTGCTTTCACAAAATTCTATATGGTATATAGTGAAAAAATCAACAAAGGGCCATAATTCTGTTAAATTTGGTTGCAGCAAAAATTCCTTCCTTTACTACCATCTACACATTAAGGTTGTTCATCCCTGGAAGTTTAAGCAAAATCTGCCATCCGGTTTAAGAGGAGTTGTGTTCACAAAATTTCTATATGGTATATAGTGAAAAAATCAACAAAGGGCCATAATTCTGTTTTATTTGGTCGCAGCAAAAATTCCTTCCTTTACTACCATCTACACATTAAGGTTGATCATCCCTGGAAGTTTAAGCAAAATCTTCCATCCGGTTTAAGAGGAGTTGCGTTCACAAAATTTCTACATAGTATATAGTGAAAAAAATCAACAAAGGGCCATAATTCTTTTAAATTTGGTCGCAGCAAAATTTCCTTCCTTTACTACCATCTACACATTAAGATTGTTCATCCCTGGAAGTTTAAGCAAAATCTGCCATCCGGTTTAAGAGGAGTTGCGTTCACAAGATTTCGGGACGTACGGACAGACGGACGGACGGACAGACGTACGGACGGACAGACGGACGGACAAGTGCAACGCTATATGCTCCCACTCTGTGGGGGCATAAAAAGCATTCACATAAAGCTTCTTACATGCATTCAGGGTAATAATTGTAGATCACTGACTATCCATTTGTGACCATACTCAAGTGTTATTTTTATTCATGTGCATGTTTATGGAATGTATTAAATTACACATAATGTACTTTATTCAATATAAATTGATGAAATGTTTAATAGTCTATATAACTTTCTTCATAACTATCTTTAGGACTTTTATGTCCTTTGTTGGCCATATATCAAGGTCACAACACTTGGCCCCTTTAAGGGAGAGCTGTCCCTGGATATTGATTCCAACCATAGGATTGTTTAGCTGTAAACCTTCCATAATTTAGCAGTAGTCTGAAACATTACAGAGAATAATCTGACTTAATTAAAATCAAATAATTAACATTGTAATTTGATACAATAATTTTTTTACAAACTATCTCATATGAAATGTCAAGAACAGATAAATATGAAAATGTATAATTCAA
Source organism: Ruditapes philippinarum (assembly GCF_026571515.1). NCBI lineage: Eukaryota > Metazoa > Mollusca > Bivalvia > Venerida > Veneridae > Ruditapes > Ruditapes philippinarum. Next base: position 16,411 of record NW_026858940.1, read on the forward strand.
ATGAAATCCTTATAACTAAATGTTAATAGTTATTATTCAATAATTTGGTATGTCTTTGTAATAATATTTGTCAGTAACAGCCATTGAGCTTTTAAATAGGTTCTTACTGTTGAATTTTTTGATATTCCTCTATAACTGTAATTTTACTTTTATAATACTGTTTCTAAAATAAGTTTATCACTACTGACTCTGGTGATAGCCTCATCAATGTTAATCTCCTCTTTTACAAACACATTGATCAGCAGATGCACCAAGTACCAACTATTCATGCTGCCTTATATCTGTAAGGAAAATCAGATAAAGATTCAGCTACAATTTCTTAGACTCTATATAGCATGTACATGTATAAAAGAAAATCAAGTGATACCTGAAAAGAAGCCTTAGCACTAGGATAATATAATCTACATAAACAAACTTTAACAAAATTATGAGTAAATATGATAATGATTTCCACAAATCTAACATTACTACAATATATTACAATAGTATTTGTTTTAATGTGGAAACAAGACACTTAACCTCTGAAGACACTTCACATCCAAAAATCATTAAGACACTTCACCCATCATCCCTGATTATTTCTAGAATAAATATTTCATCAACAAATAAACCTTTTGTTTGTTAATTTTCTTTTTTTTAGTATTTTTTTTTTATAAAATGTTTAACTCAAGGCAATTTTCAATATTTTTAACACTGACAAGTTAACTTGCAACATGGAACTTTGATATATTACACCATTTTCTGAAACATTACATGAAAGACAATTTTTAAGTATCAATGTGACATAAAAATAAAGAAAAATCTGCTATATAATTGTTGATAAAAAATTTTATGTGGGATTTTCAACATAACTATCAATGTACTGTCAAACTGGGACATACATGTATTTCCCAGTATCAATGTTAGAACAAATGAGGGGTGAAAGAGATATCTCATATCTAAGATAGTAGGTCACCCACTTTAAATGACTAATACAAAATAACTTATTTTAAATAGTCAAACTTATTTTGAAATTTTACTGTGATAATTATATTTTAGAAAAAAATATAATGTACTTAACTGATTATCATTAATACCATATAAATATATTAGGGGAAAAATAATATCTCTACAGTATTTTGATTTGGTCCATACTTATTATATAACAAGAAATGTGTTAAAACAATGAATATTTTAATCACCATAATTGATTGCATTTCACATGTTCCACCTTAATTTGTGTAAAGCACATAACAACACATAACCAAAAAGGGAGGTGTAGTGCTTTAATCAGATTTCATAGAAAGAGGGGTGAAGTGAACTCTAAAACTGTCTATATTTCAAACTCACCTGTCTGCACAAGTTACTTGTCCTTTGTTTACAATCCTCTTTTCATGTGATACACCAAATTGGATCTAAGATGCTCATTTCGCATTCATGTACATGCTTTACCAAACAACAGTGCTCCAGTTTCATTTGCATTCCCATAACAGCACTGTACTGTAGGTTAACATAATGTTGCCATGTTGATTTCACATTATTAACACATGTCTTTCACCTAGATACTGTAGCAACTTCATTGAAAGGTCTACAAAAGAAGATACTTAACTAATTATAACAATCAAATTGGTTTTATAGCTTGACAATTACACAATTATTATTGACAATTGTTAGATCTATGTTCTGTCCGAAATCTGCACTGTCCGAAATTTCTGTACTAAAATATTTCGAAATGAAAAGTAGAAAACGGTATAGAATATTGTAAGAATTATTTGCTAATCTGGCTACAGATGTGACAGGAGTTATATTAAACGTCGGTTGTACTAAAATGAAAGTAATATAACTAACCATAGCTTCTTCGTGGAAATTATCCAGAGATTAAACTGGAAGTGATAGTTGCGTCCCTGGGATGTCAAAATAGAATCAGCACTGTACATAAACATGTACGCGGAAAACCTACGTTAGTTGAAAACTTCAATTGTTCAAATATTTGTGTTTGAAAGTTTCTATCGGGAATTATGCGAAAATGGCCGCCATTTTTAAGATCTTAAGCCTACTTACGACTGGTCTGAAGCAGCCTTAAAGTTACGACTTAAATCTACGACGTCTTAGCTACGACCATGTTGATAAAACGCGACGTAGACGTAAGATCGGTCGTACGACCAAATCTTAGCTACGACCGGGCGTACGACCGTTGATAAAACGGCACCCTGATCTGTAAAATACTTTGACTGTTTTTTGTATTTTAACTATATTTTACACAAGAAAATGATATTTTTTCCGAAACCTCTTATTTTACAAATTGAATATTCTTTGTCCTATGTCGTTTTGATTCTATCAGCTTCCCTTTGTGAAACAAATCTTTTACTCATTTTCCTATCTAAATTTCTATACTTAAAGATCTTTTTGAACGGTAGGTCGTTTTTTACACATCTATCTTGAATATAATATTTTAAATTAATAGCCATTTATTAACTTTATAATTCATTCGTATATCGCAATTATTTACTAGTACTTCTGCCGGTATATTTATCATTTTGACCAATCATTACTCGTGCGGTTACACAGAAGATGTTATATTTTAATTGTAAAATTATTTTCTTATATCATTACGAATAACGAACATTACGAATTTATACATGTTTATTGCAGAGGAGGAAATCAAAATAAAGTTATTCTGTTATATCATTACTTTACAGGATCTTGATGTGTTCGATAATGATGTACAAAATTATGAAATTTACCAGAAAGCCTTATCTGAAGGTGAAGAAAATGATAACTCTATTCGAGTAAATGTTGTAGGTAATTTCGCCCAAGGCAAGACATCATTGACCAATATGCTTGTTGGAAAAGACTCGGAGAGCGTTCAGAGCACCAATGGTGTTGAAATAAATAGCTGTAAATATTCCAATACTCACGAAGGTGTCAAGTTTTGTTCACAGAGATCTTCATCGGATAAGAACGAATACCACAGACGTATTGCGTCATTAGTAAAGATTCAGAAAGATGGGAACAAATCAAATCAAAACACAAACAATTCAAAACTTGGCAAATTAAACGAAGAAAATGCAAGCTTCCGAGGATACGTAAGGAAAACAGGACTAAAGCAAAATATTGGAAAGAGCTCACCTAAATCAAGAGATTATCGGGAAGTATCAAGATTGCTCAAAATGAATCAATGTGATCCGTTTAATGCTGATGGAGACCTACAGGTCTGGGACTTTGGGGGCCAGTTTATTTTTTATGCAACACATACCTTATTTCACAGCACGACTTCTGTTTATCTTATGGTTTTTGATTTAACCAAACCGTTATCCGCTATTTTTGAGGATCCTGAATTTCCGAATGAATCTGTAGGAAAGAGCATGCAGCAGTATGCAGAATACTGGATGAGATCTATACATACTTACGTGGGGTCCGACGATGGTTTACAGCCTCCAGTCATTCTTGTAGGTACTCATAAAGACTTACTTAAAGGCGATGAAACCATGAAACAGAAAATTGCAGACGATTATTTCGATAAAATAAGGGAGCTTTTTGAGGATTCTCCAATTATCAATCACATTCAGGCAAAGCATTTCGCCGTCGATTGCACCAATCCTTGCGACAGTAATATCGTTGAACTGCGTAAAAAAATCATACGCCTTGGTTAAAATTTACATGGAAAACTTATTCCTGCAAGGTGGTTACCTCTTGAAAAGGAATTGCTTGCAAATAAATATAAAAAGATAATTCTGTACAGCGAAGTCGTGGAAATTGATGGTAAAAACGAGTTTCCGCTTAAAGACAAAGAACAAATGAAGGTATTTCTCCTCTATCAACATGCAAAAGGAAACTTAATTTACTTTGACGAAGAGCCACTATCAGCATACGTTGCTCTGGACACGCAGTATGTTATTGACGCATTTAGATGTATAATTACGTCAGAGAAATTTTGCAAGAGAGACCCAAAATATCGCCATCTTTGGAAGACTCTAAGACAGGACGCAAAGTTAAACATGCAATTGCTTGAGAGAGTTTGGAGTACCGATGCTAAAAACAACTTTCTGGAACACAAAGACGTGCTGCTTATGTTGATGCAAAGAAATCATATTATTTCGGAAGCATTGAGTTATGACGAAGAAACTGAAGAGACTAAAGGACTTGGATGGTATGTTGTACCATGCTTTCTCCGCTCATACAGAGCAAATGATACTCTAAAAGAATTCGTCACTGGAAGACAACAGACTTTGCTGAAGTTTGTAATATCCTTTAATATCTCTCCAGTTGTGCAAATAGTGTTTTATCGGGTCATTGCAGCTTTGGTTGGAAAATGGGAGATTGTTTCCTTTAAAGTTCCCGACCAAGAGAAGCAGGTGTTGCTGTATGAAAATCTTGGTGTATTCAGACTTGACCGTCAGCATGTCGGAATAGTTGAACTTCACCAAGGTTTCATTGATTTACGGGTCCAAAACCTTTGTAATTCGGGTATTAATGCTGCCATTGTCGACTTGATTCGACGATTTGTGGTTTCAAACGTCATGAACGAATTCAAAAAACATAGGCAGGCATCAACAAAACAAAGAACCCCTTTTAAGATTTGCTTTAAGTGCAACCACGAAAGTCACTGCTTAGATGGAAGTCAACAAACTTTATCATTAGGAGAACTTAAAGGAACAGTGGTTGAACCTTGCCCAGATATGGTGAGTGGACATACAATAAACACACGAAAGGCATATTATGAATGGTTTCCAGATGACCTGAACATAGGATTGAAAACTGATTATGTGTTAAAAGAAAGAGACCTCAGCAAACTTTCTACAACAGTAGGAGAAAATTGGGAAAAGCTGGGTATTGAACTTGGTTTACGCACCGTTCAACTACAACACATAACATCTGACTACCCACGAACAGGGATGAGGATATTTAAGATGCTACTGGAATGGACTGATCAGAGGCCAGGCGATGCCACACTAAATACACTTATTCAAGCCATGAAATCAGCAAAGGACGTGTACGTTGAATGGGATGAGGTTAGGAACATAGTCGAAGAAATAGCGTCCAAAAATAACATCAGACTAGCGAAGAAGACAAGTAAGAATATATTTATTTGCCTTGACAAGTGTCGGAAAAATTGTTAATACTTATTGATCGAACAAGCAAAACACTTAATACAGATATTTTTTCCGGAAAATAAATGTGTTGATGATCTAATAAAAATCATAGTCACATATTTTAAGATAATTTTGATTCTCAATATTTTTTTTGTTTTTGTTTTGTTTTGTTTTGTTTCAACTGTAGACATAAATATGTTCGATTTTTATAATTTTGATGTAATCACTTAATTTTTCAGTTTTGTATTATTTATAGTTTTCCTTTGTTATTAAAGGCACTGCAGATGAAATATAAGAGACAAAATATAACAATGACTCCGTTTCTGAGATGAGCAGAAAAGTCGTCCTGTATCTTATTTGAATAAACGAAACAACGAAAAAAAAACAGAACATTTAAACATTGAAAAAATAACGAGTGTTACATTACAGAAGAATCGGGAAAAGAACAATAACAAGATCACATTTGACAAAAAATATATAAACATAATTATAATGAAGACTTGGAAACATAACATTTTCGACAGAATATGGAGAAGTGGATAAAATTTGATAGTATATAGATAAAGTGAAATAATATAATAATTGCAATAATCGTTAAAAATGCCTACTTAGAAGCTATGCACAGGAATAAAGACAATTAATAACAATTGAAACGATTTGTAATTTGGATGAACGAAAGGTTCCTTCTGTAAAACAGTATATCAACAGAAACAAGAGAAACACGTTGGCAACGTTAATGGCAATATTGCAGAGTCATTATTTCATTTGTTATCACTACAATAAACTTTGAATAGAAAAAACATTGAAACAAGAGTGTGTATCCACAATCAAATAATTAGATCGCAGTATCCTTTGATTAATGCATTCTATGAATAATAAAACATTGTTTTCTTTCTATTGTTACAAACTGTGAACGACACAAGATGTGAAGTCAATTTGCGAGTATATGAAAATAGCTTCTTAATCGTTATTCCTTAAACTGTCGCCACTATGTGAAAGACTGTAAATCGTAGAACAAAATGGATGTGAGATAAACTCTTTATACTGTGCTCCTCTTAGTACTATACGCTTCGAAGACAGAAAACAACAAATAAAACTTATGGTACAAAAAATGTCATAAGCTGTTATATACAGGTATTTTTAGCTGTATGAGAAGGGAACACCATTAATTCAGTCAAAAATAGTTTTAATGGGCCTGACACAGACCGTAAGTCGACCATTTCGAAAACAGTTTGTCATCATTTAAATCGCGGTAAATTGTGTTACACTTCAGTTGTTGTTTTTTTTATGTGTCATCTTAAATGTCTACCTGTTTATTATTAGTTTATTTAAGTATTATAGGTAACTTTAATTTATTACAAGAATTTTTTGTTGACAAACAGGAACATTTTGAAAACGATGTTTGTTTCAGAATTATCCATATTTTTCAACGGACTATTATGACTTTTTGCTAAAATTTGTAAAATGATGTTATGTTTTACAAAAACATAAATAGATTTAAGATATTTTGTATTGTACACAAAAATTTGTCCGGTGGAATACAATATGTCAATTTTGATCAATTTTAACACTATTCTCATGGAAATATGTCATTACCGTGAAACAAGAGATGACCCGGAATTAGTTATTAGTAGAATTAGTAACACCATTATTTTCTTTATTTTGTTTTGCTCTTATTATATGTTTTAAGAATACATATTTTTGTATGGTACGACAGCTTTAAAACATTTGAAATATTTTGATATAATAATTGATTTTTTATGAAAATGTAGAAAGAAAATAAAGTAAAGCTGTGTATTGATAAGCTCAGCACGAATTACAGTTTTCCTTCCTATAATTATTGTTCACAATTGGAAATATAATATCTGGTTATAATCGAAAAATAAAACATTGGGTATATTACCATAATGTTAGTATCTTACTATTTTTTACATGTTTCAACATTTTAAAGCAAAGACAAATTTTACTGTACTGTAAATAATGTAAACGTATTTTAATAGTACAGTGTTCATTTTAAAAATTGAATTGTTTTATTAGTAGTTATTTTTATTGCTAAATTTTTATACGGAAAAGCAATGAGGAAACAGTTATCATTTCTTAGTCTAGGAACACAATTTTGGATATATACCATCAGCATCAATATGAAGCTTAGGGGTTTGGATAATTGTTTCTAAAATAACTTCACTTAATGCTGTTATTTCAGATAACAGTTAACTATGGATCATTTTATTGTCAATAACTTTTTGTGACACACTTGTTAATAGTTTAAAATTTATTGGATACATAATACTAGACTAGTATCAGATGGACACACAGTTTCCTCATGATCCATATACAGTTAAACTTCACATTATTTACACCATTGTTTAAATATAGTTAACAATATTTAAGACCAAGTCATTATTTCAATACTTGGTCCTTTAAAAAAGATGCTATGTAATATATATAAGAAATTTATAGATTGATTCATCTCTTATATTTGTGTATAGAAAGGCATACGTATTTTATAATGTTTTATACTACAGTTTTATATCCTAATGTACGTATGAGGAGACATATTTGACTTGACTTGACTACTATTATACAATAATTTTTCATATTTTATAAATGTAACATTTTGCTGAAAATCATTACAGCAGTACCTATTGAAAATAACATTGTTGCACTTTGGACCATGTTTGTGCGTTTTAATATTGTTTTTATCATGGCGTGCTTAAAATGATTTCTGTGTGAATATTTAAAGACTCATTTAGCTGTGAATGACATAAAATGATAAAGCACCATCCCTACAGAATCATGCCTATTTTCATGAAAATTTTGAAAATGTTTTTTATAAGGATAATATTTGAAGAGAACAAAGACATTATTTAACACATTGCAAATGACACTTACGATCCTGTTAAATTACCCCAAAGAGGTTAAAATAAGCAAGAAAAGACCTTACTGCGTTATCCACGCATTAGAAATATGGTAATAAACACTGTTACTGCAAAATCGGTCGTATATCGCACATAACATGACTGAATCACGAACTTTTTTACTTTTCGTCAAATCTTAATACATTTTCCTCAAATTTATTTTTAAAAAAGTATGTTGGTTCATCTGGAGACAAATAATGGTTATGTTAAACCTACATGTGTTGTTTATTCGACAGAAGTGATCTTTTATAATAAAATCTCATTGTTTTTCTGACCTGTTATTTGATGTACTCAGTATTATCACTTAAATCACTTAAAAGATAAATTAACGTCAACATTAGTCTTTAACTTTTATATCGTTTGTCATTAAACAACAAGGTAGGTTCTGTTCATCTTTTGAAATCAAAATATTTATTATGAACCTCAGCAGACATTTTATGAGGGTTTACATTCAATATCAGCATTTAGAGAATTCCGCTTCTTTTCATTTTCATTAAATATATTATTGTTAAATATTTTCAGACAAAGACTGTAATGATTTACAACTAAAGTCATCAAAAATGAAATAACTAATCAAACTATTTTGAGATTCAATATTCAAAATAGCAGCTTTTGCAGACAGTGTAGAACCTAGCACATTTGCAACAGTTTAGACAGAAAAGATGTAAACAAACTATTTGATATCTTATATGCAATAAAAGCTTTGTTTGTATTATGATTTATTAACGCTTATGTATGTACTGAATGCATTGTTTATTTTGATGGTTTATTTTTTTTTCTTAATGTATGTACTCAACGCACTGTTAATTATGATGATTTGTCTTCCTAAATAAATGTACTCAACTTTCTGTAAAATATGATTGTTTGTTTATGACAATGTTTGTTCTCAACTAACTTTTAATTATTGTGAATTGTTAATGCTTATTCATAGGACTCCACAGAGATAGTTTATTATGACAAGACTTAAAATTTTTGTTCGTGAAAAATGTTTTATTTGATATAGGTCTAGACCAATAAAATTTATGTATAATTATATATAATTCTGTTTGCAAGAATAATTATTTAACTATGAAAAATGATACAAAATTAAAAAGCGTCATAACGCTTTTCGTTCAAGTAAGACTAAGAGTATCATAAGCATACGACTTTTAAATAATACAAAGTATATTTCAGTGAGAGTCATCAATAAACTCAAAGCTTTGTTAATTATGATGATGTGTTCAAGTTAATATATGAAAATAACTGTAATCAAAGCTCTGGAGTTTTTTATGATTTTAATGTATTTTATATAATATGATGCATTGTAAGAGAATGACTGGTTATACATGTACATACTAACTTAATCTAATACGATGTTAAAATTTTGCATATGCTAATATTCAGTATTTTAGCCTTTTTTATTCATATTGAATGTTACTTATGATACTATTTATTCCTAAATTCCAATTGGGTTTTGGAAAAATTCGCCATTTGTTTTTCTTCAAAATCATGTGTACAAGGGTTACACTTCCTTTAAACATTTAAAATTTCCATTTAAGTCAAAACAATGCAACTCAAGATGTCATTAAAATGTGCTACGAGTGTAACACATATCTTATTTATAAACATGTATTAGCAAGATGCTTTTTCTGTATCTTTTTTTTTTCGAATGAATTAATGTAAATTAAACAGTTTATTTTCAAATGTGAAATAAAAATAAAATTAACACAGAGATAGTTATATTGTTGCAATTGCTGTATAAAATATTACATCAATAAATCGCATGTATTGATGCAATTTTTATAATCACGTTGTCATTTCCACCAGGTTACCGTGGCAAAACAATATCATTTTTTTGTACCAAGTTACCATTGCAAAACCCAGCCAGCGTTTACGGAAACTTGAAAAATATACCATAAGGCGGAAGGATTGTGTGTACTTGATTAATAAATGTACCATAAAAATAAACGGAAATGAAAAGAGTGTCGTAACACGTAACAAAAATGTTATGTCGCCAATTGGTTAATTGCTAGCGATTTTACAAAGTTATTGAGCATTCAATTACTCTACTTAAGCACTGTATTTATTTGTTTAATTAATCAGGACTTTTTTCTTAAACAAACGACACTACATATCCGGCTGCGGCCATTTTGTCTTAATTCTTGGTTCGTATTAAGAAGTCATTTATTTTAGAAACAATTTCTTCTACACAAGTCAGCAGGATATTTAGTCAATAATATGTTTGTTTTTGTTTGAAATAATTTGATTCTGTTAAATATAGTTTTATATTTAATGAATGATAACATTTTATTCAAACAAAAATGTTAACGATGGTATGTTATTGTTATGCTGATGTTATGGTATTGATACAAGTATTTTATTTACTTTTTCATGACTCGGTAGCCATTTTGTCTAGTTTGTGAACCATGCTATAAGCCTATCACAGTGGCTTGATTGAGCTTTACTGTATTTCATGTGACTATCACTGTTTGTTAACTTGAGCTAAAAAATATTAGATAGGCCTATCACCGTTGTTTGCGTAATCCGTGAATTAACTTGACATTAGAACAACGTGAGTTGTGTGAGCTTTGTTGTATTCCATTACGCTATCCTCGAGGGTTTACTTGAGTCAGGAACAGTTAGATAGTTCCATCACAGTGGGTTGTGTGAGCTTTACTGTTTCCTCTTATTAGTCCCCTACCGGTTTAAACGGAGGGGACTTTAGGTTTACCCTCCACGCGTCTGTCTTTCCTGGTGAACATCCAATTGCCTATAAGCTCCACAAAACTGGATCCCGCGATAACGCAAAAGTACAGAAAATATTTTTAATGAAACTTGATATATGAATAGATGGCAGTCTAGAGATTATGCACGTCTTTTTTTCTTTTCTACCTATGTTGAAAATTCTGGTTGCTATGGCAACAAATAAATAGACTAAAAATATGGCAAATTTTTTCAGATAAACTGGATCCAGTTATAACACAAAAAGGACTGAAAATATTTTAATGAAACTTGAAGTATGGGTAGATGGCAGACTGGAGATTATACATGTCTTAAACGTTTCTTCCTATGTTGCAAAAAATTGGTTGTCATGGCAACAAATATGCTTAAAACAAGGTAAATATAACAACAGATGTGATAAGTCAAAAAGAGCTGAACATTTTTAGAAGCTTGAAATATGGATAGATGACAGTAAGGAAAATTATACACATCATTTTAATCTTGACTGTAAGGAGTATATCGAGAGCTGTCACCCTTACTCTGTTGTTTCGTTTCTGGATCGTATAATATAGCAACGTTTCGGCAGTCGTTATTATTCTATTAAGGAATTGCTATCCTTGCCGTCTGTACCGTTTCCGAAACCGCTCACTGTTAGCAACTCTTGTCGCCATCTCGTCTCACGTTAAAGAACCTGGTACCCATCTCGCGCTCAATCGTCGCAAAGCAAGGTCTACAGTCAATATTTTCTGAACAAATCCATAACTTAAACACAGCATATCGCTCATTTCTCTAATTGTTTCCCTTCTATCCTCGTTGACTGCCGATTTCACTCGCTAAACGTGGGCATCGCAACAAGTTTTGGTTGGTGTGCCGCATCATTTATCATTCTTAAGTTCTTTTCTACCATCACAGAAGCGTTTGTGTCACTTATAAACTAACGAGCGAGACACGTTTTCTGTTCCAGATGCAATTTCCATGTTTTCTCTAGTCTGCTGTGGCGTCAAAATATGATTTACACTGAACTTAATTACAACATCGTCGCGCTCCTCTTTGGCGTACACACGCTTGTCTCCATTGATATCTCTAATAAACAAATTAATCGTAGCGACACATGTTTTTTCAATTGTTCCATAAACGTTATGAAAGAACGTTGACATCATTTTCGTATTATAAAGAAGCGCGCCAAAAAAGGACAAATTTTAAGTGTTTTAAACTGTAAGTATAACTTATGTTTAAGCTGCGGCGTTCGTACGACATAGGGTTGCTATGGTGATAAATATAATTATACAAAATTAGAAAGAAACATAAGAATCACAATATATTCGTAATTGTATAAAAAATCGTCTCCTCAATAGCAAGAATTCTTTATAATATCTTTGAGTTGTTCTGTTACATTTCTTCGTAAAATGTCGAGTTTTACAATGGATCGCGACATTTTCTGTCTTTGTAATAGACTAAGCCACGCAAACACATATCTACTTGAGGTAACCGATTGCGGCCATTATAATCCGCAATATTTTGTTTTAATGCATAACTTGTGACGAGTTGAGTTAAGCCTCGACATTTTATGCTGGGAAATGTTTTTTCGCAAAAAAGTTTGAGCTGAAATTTGCTATTACTCGCCGCGATATTTATATGAGACCGTTGTTGAGGAACAAAAAGACACAATCTATGATTTTACTCTCGACTGTTTGTAGATTTTCTACAGCACCTTTTATAGAAAAACGAGGATCAAATGTAGAGTCAAACCATGGACGCTACCAGCAACTAGAGTCATAATGTTCCTTGCTATTTCTTACAACAGTTATATAACATCGAGGTGTATACTTTTCCCGCATCATTTGGTAAGATTTGAGAGTTGCACGAGACACTTTATGATAAAATGATAAATCAAAAACATTTATAAATAAAAATTGCATTTTAACTTCACTTAATTAATACCTTTTGTATCGTGTGCATATTTTGAATCCATAATGATAAACCTTGTTTTGAAGGGTTTTTATGGCATCGTGAACAAATCCAGACTGTACAACAAGCCTACCATCCTAGACACACATAAAATATCACACAGCTATAATGAATAGTAGTCACCGAGTAAAAAATCTGTTTCACTTGATACATTGCAAGTACCTAATTGGTAATAGGTGATATTCGCAGACACTCTGTTACATTCTGAAATATTTTGCTCCACATTCCACCACGTAAAATTAAAATAACTAAACTTTCCGTCTTTTGTACAATAAGTTCGCCTTTGCCCATATTAATTAATGACATATAAGTCTGTGTGCAACTGTAAAAATATCATTCGAAGAATTACTATTCGCCAGGGCATTTTATGACATTGGCTATTTTTTACTGTTACTAGCTTTCTATAGTCTGTCCCATCAAATTGAACATTCCATTTTTTATTAAATATTATGGTAAAATCATTTAAATTGATGACATGTTAACCCTGACGTCAATATCTCTAGGTTTGTTTTTCATATTTTTCATAAAGTCAGTAATATGGTCAAAATGTTAAAATTATATTTTTTCCCGTTGTAACCTGACGTGACGTCCATTTCACAATGGCGGCGCCCATATAGACGTCATTTAGGGTTCGTCTCACAATTAGCGTGAAATGTACTCGGTAATTATAAAAAATATTATTCTTATTCACAGCTAAATGTTATCATTAAAATAAAAAAAATTACTAGCAAACCATTATTTTAAATAATCAAAATCATTCGAAGTGAAAATATCAGTAAGGTTTATGAATTCTAACACACAACGATTTAATTAATTACCATGACATACTCTCGTATTTTATAATTTTTTTAAAAGAAAAATAATAATGAAGTGATTTGATTAGATAGCTTTTCAATCAAGCGCGTGTCTTGAATACCGCAACGCGTCGTAGGGAGCGGGAACACAAGCTAGAAGACTATAAAAAATGGTTCTTCGCTAAATAATGTTTAATTTACATAATTCTGTAGTTGTCTGAATTCTGTCCATAAGTGTGTATCACGTCTATTCAAAAATAAATAAATTGACCAGTTTCGATGGGATACAAAAATATGTTACCCTTCTTATTTCGGGTGCGATTGTCGTGCGCTGAAACTTTCCGTAGGTTTCAACTTTAACAAGAAATCGCTAACAAATACTACATTATCATGCAAATCTGACCAATAAAATATAAAGAAAACTGATTCACTACACGCTCTGCATTGGTTTGCTTGTTACCACAGTGTCTACTTTAACTAACTCCCTCGCTAACGAGAGAACACAAAAATGTAAATTTAAAGAATATAATCACATGCTTTCTAGTTTAAGCAATCAAACGTAGTCCTATACACTTTAAGCTTGTAAATACAGATTTAACTTTCCGTCTCACAATTCAACAAATTGTCCAGAAATACCAGCAGTGATTTGATATCATTAAAAGTAAGTTTGAATTGGAGTGTTCAATAAGCGACAATAAGTGTCGTTTTTGTAGACTCAAAATGTTACATATTATTATTTTGTTAATATGAAGGGTAGATCGAGTCAAAGAAAAACACCGAGTGACGTTCTCAATAATTTAAGCCTTACTAAAATTTGAAAATATTCAGTGAAAAAACAATTGATCTAGCATATTTTTCGCGGGAGAAAAAAATACCGCGTATTGTATATTTTGTAGCTAAAAGGGTAGGATTTACAGAAGTCTTGAATAACGAGATAATATGTAGGGACATTATTTCTGAGAAATATAAAAATAGTTCAAAAACATAAAATCAAACGAATGTTATATTTAATTAATGGAAGAAGTATTGTACTGTTGTAGATTTATGTCATTAAGTGTGTTTAAAATTATTTTTAAATGCTATCAAAAGTTTTATATTATCAATATATGAATTGAAGGTGTAATTTTTACAGTAAAGTTGCAAAATCTGGGTATACAAAAATTATTTTAAATGCCATTAAGGCAAATTTATCTCAACGCTTAAAATCATCTGTTTGAGGTTACATAATTATGCCTAACCGCCCTCTGTCAATGCCGCTACTGGAATCATCCATAAAAAGCGCGAGGCATTTTTGTTACGTCATATATTTCGTAAATTGTTGTCGACGTAATAAAGTTTTTTTCGTCATGAATCCACAAGCATTGTGATGTTGACAACTAAAATTGACGGGCAGTTCTTGAATTAGAGATTTGGAACATGCTGAATTATGATGTGTTTCATTTACATATTTCATTTGCTAACCCAGATAACTCCACAAATTGAGCAATGTTTTAATAATGAGACGGATTATCAGTTTAAAAATCTGGATCATCAAAAGTGTAGCAGTCATGACTCATGTCATTCAGGATTTTTGAAGTAAAAAGTGGGACCTATGGAACTGAAACTGGCAATAAAGGACTCTTCAGAATGCGAATTTGTCGTGACTTTTATAAAGTTCATAGGGATTCTATTCAGCTTAAAAGTAAGTTCAAATTCTAGATCTACTCCATGTGACTCGGTGTTCTTGTTGCTTATTTTTCATTTTTTTTTTCAAAGTTTTCCATCATGCATTGCAACTAAACTGTTACATCTTGTAGATCAAGCTTTGTAAAATAATCATGAAACGACCCCGAGAACCTCATGTATATTTTAGAAACATGACACGTGCTTTCTCCCGTTCATCTTCAAATGAAGAGTACTTCGGCAATGGCTACGGAAAATATACAACAGAGATTTACCATAGAGAAATCAAAGTTTGCTTTCACAAGAAAAGTAGACACTTTAGGGTAAAATCCTGAAAAATCTCGAGGGTGACTTTTTTTTTGTTTACAAAAAAGTTTTATTTTTTATTCAACGTTGTTTTGTTAATTCATACCAGACAAAAGTTCATTTCAATTTTTAATGGGACAGACTATAGTTTAGTATTTGAGTGGGTCAGGTTCATCCACACAGAAATCTG
Organism: Ruditapes philippinarum; assembly: GCF_026571515.1. Lineage (NCBI taxonomy): Eukaryota > Metazoa > Mollusca > Bivalvia > Venerida > Veneridae > Ruditapes > Ruditapes philippinarum. Next base: position 32,021 of record NW_026858940.1, read on the forward strand.
ACGCCATATTTTCTTCAGCATCCTAAATGCTTTATACTGGCCTGCATGAAACGGACCCTAATAAAATCAAATAAGTAGGTCAAACTGTGATCCAAAATGATGACGTTTGGAGGCTGGCGTCCTGTGAACGTTGCCTTTGCCTTGTTGATCTTGTCTTTTACTTTAATCACTGAAACAAAACATTTTTTCTTCTTATTTTCGTGAAGCGTACCTTCGTCTTAGTCAATATGCAAAATTTCAAGAACAAATTTAAAGTGGATAGTTTTTTTCCAATTCTTCTCTTAACCTTAAAAAATTGCCTATTTTAATGAATTTAAAGTACCTTTATTTTCATTGAAATTTTTTAAAAGAAACACTATACGGAATTGTATTTAATTATGAAATGTATTCAACACTAAAAAGGAAAACATAATCCAGAGGTAGAAACAAGAATTCATTGAAGTATGTATAAGTTATCTGCCCTTTAAATGACCTCAAATTAGTAAAAAAATCTGGTTCATGGGCAAATAATTCAAAAACGAGAACAGTGACCCCATTTTTTTTCTCTTAAATGTTTCTGTTATCATATTATAACAACATGCCAAGTTTAAAGATAAATTATAAAAACAGTTTTAATTGTGTCTGTATGTTTATATGAAAACTCCCGAAAACGTCCTTAAACTAAGAGAATGGGAAGTCCCTTTTTGGTTTAAACATATTTATTCCTTTACACAATGAAAAAGGATGAGTTCCTTTCTCTTGGAATTTCAAAAAAATATTCGTATTCATTTCCTATTTTCAGCTATTTAGTTTTAAACAATAAATAAGAATAGAATTAATTACAAGACAATACAGAATAATTGTATGAATTAGAAGAATGTAAACTTAAGGCGTTTAAAACGACATTATACTGTGCGCTATCAATATCTACTTACAAAACAAGCGAGTTAAAAATCAATGCCAAATCTGTTTCTTTTCTTATTCTCTTTGATCTACCAGGATAATGGTGCACTACTCCTTTCCATATGTGACCCTGTGCACAAGGATAGAGTACGCTGTCGCTATTTAGTATATGTTCACTCATGTACTTGTGACCATATACACAAACAGATACTGACACTATTTTCAACACATCAAGCAAATGCATTCTGAAAAAGAAATTATCTTCATTTTATTGAAAAAATATTTGAGAAATACGAATGCGAAAATAATAGAATACGATGAGTTCGAGAGAAGGGAGGTATTCGAGAAATCCGAGTTAGAGCGGGTAAAGTTTAAAGGGCATCTTGTGTAAAGTTGCAGCACGATCGACTAGTGAGCTAACAATTGCTAGGTGCATGGGTTCATTCAGCAGGTACCTTTACCCTCTTTGCGCAGTACTGGTTGCATGAATTGATAAGAGACTTTGTCTTTAAATTTATAGTTTACTTAACAATCGAACTAAAAGTGCATAGGTCTACAATGAGCAATTTTACTTCCAATCAGTTTTTCAAATAAAGACAAAACAATAGAAATGTATCATTTTGATGTTTTTGTAATATGTTGCCTGAAAACAAAAATGTTTGTAAAGTTCTAAGTGATTCAGAGTGACTATTTATCTGATGAACTATAATATTTTGTTCTAATACACTTTATGATCTGCGATATAGGATCATGTGTCTCACTCTTGCCAACAACATGTATGTATACATCCTTCTTGTTTGTTGATATGACTGATACTCAAAGCTACCAAAGTTATTATTCATTGTGTTACAGACCTTATATTAAAGACCAAATCACATTAATTACATTATATAAAAACAAAAACCAGTTAAACATATTTACCATTTTGAAGGCATATACTTCAACTTGAATCTTGCAAAACTAAGTATTTTACATCACGGTATTAGATAAAAATCTTAAATTAATATTTTACACTTCTTTCAGTATTAAGATATTTCATTTAGCAAGAATAAAGAAATGACTTTTAAAATCAGCTTGCCCATCACATTGGAGGCTTGAACATGCATTGGTGTATTTGAATTGACATTTATCAAGCAGGCTGAACACAGTACGAAAGGCACTTAGCTACTGTTATTGTTAAAGACATATTTAGTATAGTAAAGTGTGCATAGTTAACGTGCCTTTCTTTTACATGCTGCTAGGATAAATATGCTATAACTGTTCATCATCTCTCCTTTCGGTTTATAAATCAGTTTACAGATATGTAAAGTTAACTCAGCTTGAAGGAACGGTTATTAACCTTGAACAAGAAATAATGTAGCAGAGTTGATTGATAGCACAATTCAAACCCAAATATTTTTTCAGTCTGAGAAACAGTAAATCTTACCGATTGTAGGAATCTGATTGTCAGCTATTCTTTAACTTCATATATTGAATATATAATATTCTCAGCATTATCAAATAAAAGTGCATTTTTTTTCTTTTTGTACAACTTTCGCAAACTACTTTATATATTCTGTTATTAATATTGTAGAATCATCACCCATATACGTGTGGTGTATATATAATAAGATTGGCATATTTAATGCTGATTAACTTTTCGACAATCGTAACGTAATCCTGATATATTTCTATGTTTGCTGCTTATTTTATGAATTATCATTTGTTATCTATAATCCAAATACAGTAGATTTTCAGAATAAAAAAAATGATATGAGCACGTGATGTATTTCAAAGATGATATATATTTTTTTATTGTTTTATTCTGTATTATGAACATTTTTGGGAACAATCTGTTAAGTTTAACGTAAAAAAGATTGTCAACTATTTTAACAACATAACTTATAAATGCTCTGAATGCAAATATTCTACATATTTATCTATCTTTCATGATGTTTTGTAAACTATACCTGTAACTGTGTAAAGGTACACTTAACCTAAAATAATGAATGTATCTGTGTAAAGGTACACTTAACCTAAAAAAATGAATATATACATTAATTTCTATAAACGAGAAACATGTTTTGAATAATGTTGTAATTATAATGTAATTGAGGTAAAGAAAGTATGTTAGATGGATATCACATGGGCAAAGTGGTACTGGAAGTCTAATATTTTCTCTTAAAGGTAGCAGAATGTAAACAAAGTGAAATATTGACTACGATACAAAAATCTAAATCACCAAAAACTATATTATTTTTTTTTTAAATGCTCTAGGACAAACGACGACTAAGCTATACAACAAATGAATGTGTCAAACACTTAACAGGATATTGGGTCTGCCAGAAAAGTGACACTGCTCGTTTTGGCGTTTATCGAATATTCAAGACATATACTCTGTAGAAAGTAACTTTATAGAAACACAGTGTAATCAGTTATGTCTGAGCTTATTTATAACCAAATAGAATCAATGGTTACACTTTCCATACATTTAGAGAAACTCTCATTTCACGTTTAATGCCCGTGCAATACAATCGAATCTTTACATCATGTTTAATACAAACAACAGAAAACCAAAATCTTCATATTTGCATATATTATCAAAACAAAAAAGGTATACGATTTTATCTATTCTTTAATCATGGAAGACTAAGAAAGAATAAACTTTTTGACTTTAGTCATAGTGTTTGCATTCTGTCAATGATTGTGGCTTTCATGGAAAAGGTGATTCTACAGCAGGCTCAACTTAAGAGTAATATTTTAAGCTGAATCATATTTTGTTTGTTACAAGGGAGTTTAGAAACAATCGTTTAGTAAACAAGAAAATACGGGTTTTTTTTAATGATGGTGTAAAATAATATATATTAGTTGTGTCCACCTATGTTGATATCGTTTGTGTATTTTGTCACGATAAATATCACTCGTTAATAAAGATTACATAATTTCGTTACTGTTATAAGTTAGTTACTTTTTCAGATATACTTATATATATTTTAGTAAGCTCTAGACATCTTCAACTTCAAGTATAGAAACAGAAAAAGTAGAACGATATCTGCGCTGTTTACTTTAAGCTTTGTATTTCAAATTACTGAAACCCTATAACTTATCAAAATAAGTTTAAATAAAACTGATTATCGTTTTAGTAAATTTTCAGAGAACTTAAAGATACAACATATTATATATTCTTACAGTTATATTTGGTTTAATATGTATAATTTTCATTCAACATGTTGTTGCTATACGTGTGTTGCTTTACTAACAACATCATAAATGTCTGAGTTATTTATATTCTTCCTTTGATATTTAACAACTTAATGCAAAGCTTTAAAAATAGCTTTTCGGACTCCTTCATTAAGTAAATACAAGTAATAAAGAATGATCTCAATCTTTTCCTTGCAGACAATTTGCTGACAAGACATATGAAATTTTGCAATCGACCATAAAAATGTAATGTTTTGGATTACAATTTACCCCTTTTCAACAAATGCTTTAAGCGATCGCCACTGTGTCGACAAATACCAGTATCTTACTTTATTATGTCAAAGGGAAAAAAACAACAGGAGACTGTTTTGTAATAAATGACTGGATGTCATTGAGTGGCAGACATTATGAATATTAAGACAAATTCCACGGACGACAGATAAGGTTAAACGACATGAATGCCTAATTTGTTGGCAACTATCAATATCAAGAAAACGAAGGATAATATTGTTTAACAAATGTGTATAGCACAATATTTTCAATTATGTTAATTGCAAATGGGATTATTATTTGTATATATTACCGCACAATATCATATGGTACACATTCAATGTTTTTAAATTTAATGTGTTTCTAATACACAGTTACATCTTGTACGCAAATGTTTAAAGGAAAAAAATACAATGTTTTAGACAAAGATAAACTAAGTCATATTAAATGTAAGGAATTGAATTTATAAGTAAGAAGAAAAGAATTACCGTCTTTCATAGAGAAATGTTTTTATTATTTTCAGTGGCAGTTGCTGATTATGACATAATCATTTTCTCATAAATATTTCATAATCACGGGAACGATTCAAAAACACTTTCGTTTTCAATTTTCAGTTTCCGTGCACGATCATAAAAATGACTCCTCTGACAAATAGGCAGAAGAATACCGACAATGCATTATAGTTTCTTCTGTACATTAAGTAGAGACATAAAATACTATATAAAATACAATGATTGCGGCGCGTTCAGAAAATCTTGTAGTCTTGTCTTTAAACATGATTTCAACGGTTCTTCCTCTTTGTCTGATAAAGTGGTATATAAATCTCAAGGATATTTTTTTTTATGTTGGTTGTTCTGCAATGGCTTTCTGTGACTGCATCATTGGCAAAAATGAAATATCAGAGATGGAAAGCATGATAAATGTAAATTGTAAAGGAATGTTTTCAAACACTAAATATCTCTTTGTCGACTCGTGCAAAATCAAGTTATAATCAATCTAAATTATTACAGCTGTAACTAGTGTGCATGTTTATTTAATGTTTAGAAGATTGGATTTCTCTTTGAGTCTGTTCTTGTAGGCGTGAGGGTTGTTGCACTTTGACACTGTCTTTCATAAAGGGACTCTCAATATTATAATTAATTATGATAATAATAATTATTATCATTATTATTATAATAAGAATAATAATATTATGTTGTTTTCATTGCTTCTAAGATATAAAGTCTTTTTCAGATTTTACTGAAAAGAGTTATTATAACTGTTTGAATCACTACATTCTTTTTTTGCTGATGAATTTGTGTCATATACAATGTACGTCATAAAAATTTATAACATAACTTAACGCTACATTACACGTGACTTCGCATTTGCTTATATCATGATCAAATTCCATTAAACTTAATAATAATTACATGATTTCCTTAATGTATTTATATGCTAAGTTTCATTATTATTATTATAATCATTATTATTATTTTTATTATTATTATTATTATTATATTAATATTATCATCATCATCATCATCATCATCATCATTATTATCATAATTATTATTATTATTATTATTATTATTATTATTATTATTATTTTGTTTTTATATTTACGATAACACCATGGAACACAATATTTTTCATGATTATATACAAATGTATATATGAAATTTTTCATGAACATTTTCAAGTCCATGTCCTTCGAATTTTGTTACATGTTATAAATGTAGAAGTGTACTTTATCATATAGAAGTCTACGTCAAATAAGCAAACACTGTGTCCATTCCAGTTAAATAACTAATGTACCTGACGTAAAACAACACTGGATATCTTAACATATGGCGTGATAAATTTATTTTATCTTTTTGACCTGGGAATGCAATCTTATCAGGAAAAATGCGGATACATTTTTAAGATATCATTCTTTTAGAACATAGTATAGTGTCTTTACATGTAAACTATTCTATTTCTTGTCTCCGTGATACCCCAAACGAGTCATTGGTGAAATCAATTGCATGTACCTTAAGATAAAACAGACTACACTTACGAACATTTTAGACGAATATTTTCTATCTTATAGATTCGCTATATCTAGAACGATTCGGCTTTATTTGATAACTATAAGTACTGAATGTGCTTCTGTTCTGGTAAATGCAACACTGAGGAGCATTTTGATAAGCCAGAGCACGCCTTAGAATATGTCTATGTCTTTGCAAATACATAACATGACTCCACAATAAGAAATAATTTATGAGAGTAAATTACTACTTTCAAAGTCAGATTTAAGATGTTAGATGCATCTTTTGTTACGATTGACGTTTATTATTTCTTATAGAATTGTACGGATAAAAGAAAACAATACATGATTCGCGGCAATATCAAAGATTTCCAGTTTTAGCACGTGAGGATCGCGTGTAAATTAATTTTACCGCTGAATTTTAGTTTGTTTCAATAAAGTGGTGTATTCATCCCAAAAACAATAAATTACGTAATTTGATCTCGCATTTTCTTTCTATTACAAAATCATGGCATTTTACTATAAACCGACTAGTATTAGTCTTTTTCGTGCTAATAACCTTAACTCGAATAAACACCTTTTATAATTATTAGATAATAACTTTTCATTATGAAGCATGTTTAGGGTCAATTTCACAGTGAATAAGTTGTATAAAAACTGTATCTTTGTTTCAAATATTCATAGGTTTCATTTTGTTTTATGCACGAAAGCAATGTTCAAACAATTTATTATAAAATATGTGCAAACATTGAGCACCGTCATGTCTAAGTTTCAGATATTTTTCATTAATTATGTAAGAGACAAAATATAATTGACAGTGGACATATTCAAATATTTATATACGACTGTGCAAAAATCATTGTTAATTTGCAAATCTGACAAAAATGAACATCGAAAGTGTTGTTTACACAGTATGTTTTATATGATTTATAAAACAAATTGAAACTAGTGAAAATAGTGTACAACTCATAAATCCTTATTATGATCTTTTAATATTTATCCAATCAGTGTTATATTGTTTGTAGAAAAGATCGTAACGATTTCACATTAAAATGATGGATCGTTCATATATTTATCTTTTTTTGATATTAAGTATCACTTCAGGCCCCGTAGTAAATACATCGCTGTGGTAAGGCGTTGCTGCAAAAATTACTTATCTTCTCGCTGGAAACGGTTCCCGTGCAAACATCTTATACTATCTGTAACAGGAAGCGCATTTTGTACGCTTTATTATGTTAATGATAGCTTTATCAGACTTTATTGACCAACTGCACCTACCACATAATTCCTGATTATAAGAACATGGTTACACTTGGTGGTGCGATAAGTGGTAATAGTATATATAGCGTAAACGTAAGTTTTATTTGACTCTTATTCTCATTTTGACAAGCTCACTGTATTTTATCGATATAAAATCCGCTTTTATGGCTACACTTTTGCATCGCAAGTTTAAACATGAGATGTTTACAAATGGTAGAAGTAGTAAAGCCGTGTCGTTGCATTTTTCAATTTTATGTATCAAATTTGAGGTTTCTTGATTTAGATAATATAGATCCCACATCAATGAAAAGATATTGATTTCATAGATCTAACATATCCTTCCCAAGATGTTACTGTTTCAACAAGAGTGTGTTTATTCACGTACCGGGTATGAGTTACAAATATTATAACTTGTTAAAAGCTAAAAAAAAACATATTTCTATGTTTTTTCTTCGAGTATTGATGTTAGAAGTATATTAAATTATGCGTGATTTTTCGGTAGAAACATTCTATATTTACAGGTAATGAATCAAATGCATACCAAACAATGTGTATTAAGAGTGCACACAATTCCAGCACAAATTTTTGTGAACTTATCATAATAGAATTAAGAGCCTATTATTGGTAAAAATTCCGATATAAACCTTTTGCCCCCTATTTTCCAGAACAAAGCATAAATAGTCATAGAAAATGAACACATGTTTGTTATTTCTTCGGGGTCAACATCGAAATGTTAATATGAAACGAATTTGGATGAATAAGATGAAAGTTATGAATAAACAAAAACGTTATTGTTATTGACTTAAATCTAAGTTCTCGGCTTCTTATTTAATATGAAATCTATGTACATGTATAATATGTCACAGTTTCAAACCAACACTGCTTTTTTGCGTTTTCTTTATAGAATCAAAGGTGTCTTTTTCACGAACATTCTTACTACTTTACTGCGTTAACACAATTAAAATAAAATATGATTTTGTGAACTCCATGATGTTATAGAATATTTTACATTTATTTTAACTCGCCTACCAGTTTCAAAACAACACTTTGATACTTAACATATCCACCGGGGAAGTACGGATTATAACCTGAAAATAAAGCAAGAAATAAATACTTTGATATTTATTTCAATAGACGTGTATATATCTAAATATTTATTCTGATTATTTCCAGAACAATTCAACATTCTTCCATTTGTATAATAGATAGACATTGGTGTTCAATTACGTCTGCGTATGAAGAGGATATCTCATCCATCAAATACCAACAGAGGTGAAATTCCTTCCAGAGCAGAGAATAAGAAAGAAATGTTAATTAATTATCTGTCATATATGTTTGTACAATGAAGAACAAAGCGCAGAGCTGAAATAAGAACATTTGTGGCTAATAAAAAGGTCGACATAACTTTTATTAGGTCAGACGAAAAACTCTATTTTGACGGAACAGTAAATCTATATCATTTACATTGTAAACTGTTGACTTGAATACAGTATATGTTTATCTTTTGAACACCGTGATAAAACCATCAGGTCTATACGTCTTTCAACGGTCTACACGATTTTATGCGGACTCGTGACGTCAACGTTAAAGAGCCAATCAGAGCACTCATTTTATGACCGGTATACAATATATCAAAATATTATATGATATGTTATGTTCCTTTGAAGAGCACGCGTATATCATATACAGGACGCGTATATCATGGAGGTATCAATCTTTGTCAAGTCAACCCAATCAGAAACATCAGCGTATGATAACGTTATTACAATTTTAAATGTTTCGTGAAAGACTCACAGACTGCAATACGAATGCACTCGTTTTAAATATGTGTTTATGATACAACATTGAGTCATACAAAGTTTTCAGAAGACTTTTCCGGGCGTTTAAGAAACATACAAGATCAGAATTATGACTTAACGTCATGTGTATTATTTGTACTAACCATAAAATTGAAAATATTGTACAATGATTTTTGTTTTTACAACAATGTTTAGTATATACCATTACATATATTTTCCAGATGATTTATATATTTTCTGTAATTATTTATACCATAGGCTAAATGCTTGTTATGACGAAGGCAATGATATTTTAGACAAGAAGACAAGTAATTTATCAGTACCGTGTAAAACAGCATCAATCAGCTTTCAATGAAAAGATATAAAAAACAGAATGTAACATCGCAATGTGTATACTAAAAACATGTGTTTTCCTTTTCTTTAAGAACTTAAAGGTACACAGTTTCTCATAAACGAATATTGTTATTTCTTAAAACTTTAGTTTTATGATGTTTAGATAATGGTTTTAGATGCTTATCGAAAATTTTAGATGCTTAAAAGTACAAAATATACTTTAAATTTTATTCTTAACCACCTGAACAAAGTCTTTATCACCGTGACTTTTTTTTAGATTAGTACAGGTAACCACTCTTCCACAATACCCTGCAGGTAAATTCAGATCAGCTGTTTATCTTTTTAACTACTCTCAAAAAAAGGAACAGACATGTTTTTTTTTTAAATAGACAAAGCAGTGCTTTAAAATCATTATTGACTTAAATCACATGATTCTGTATTATGTCATGTATATGTTTAAATATTTGGGATGCGTTCATATTGGGGACATAAATATTAAATCACCAGAAGCAGAAATGATTCGCAGTTACATTGTTTTACGACTGTGAAAAGATCAAGCTGTTAAAATGTGTCTGATATCATGTTTTGTATTTGCTCGTACCTGTCAAATATTTCATGTTGCAAATTGTTAATAAGATTCTTAGCATTCTGCAACACCAACGTTCTTGCACGTGCACTGCTTTATATCGAGCAACACATTTCAAGATAAGATTATTAAGCGTTTAGTTTCAGGCACCCAATTAAAATGATTGTTCATCAAACATTCCTTCATATCAGACTGGATTTCCTCGATGTTACAACATGCTGTGAAATGTCATCTTGCATTTCGTATTATTATCCACCCCCGAAGATTCAGAACTTTTGTTTACAAAACTGGAGTTATCAAGTTACTTGGAAAGGTTACAGTAACTTAAGAGTTTAAATAATGGACATATGTTATCAACGAAACGTGCATTGCGCAACGACTTTAACTCACAAAAGAACATTTTGTGTTATTGCTCTTTTGCATTTTTTATTCATACAAATTTTTGTGCGGGGCACAAATGAAAATAAATCAGATGTATCAATTAATTGTTGATAACAGGAAGGAAAAGTGCAGTGAACTAGAACAATAAATTTATATTGCATGATTTTGAAACTATTGTTTTTATATCGTTTGATACTTAGTTTTTGCATTGGGCCTTACTCGTAAAAGTATAGCATGTATTTACTTTAAACGTTGTAGATAGAAAGATCAATATAACATGCATTGTATGAGAACAATAACTCTCTGTGCATAATTCTGGAGTTATTTCCCTTTGAATTGTTTCATACTTAATTCAAGTCCAAGGAAATGGAAAAGAGTTATTAACTTGAAGCCTCACAGATAAATAGATACGAATTTGAGAGAGTAAAATGTCAGTTTGTAATGTTTCAAATTTAACTTTTGTTGGGGACATTACACAAGAAGTTTCAAATTTCACAGACTGATTTACTTCATAACGCCATTCCCTCTTCGTTCGACATAGAATTTTAAACACATTGTTCCTAAAATAGGAGATAATACTTATGATATAAGTATCAAATCTATATCTATGATTTGTAATCTCACTCCACAACAAGACATTACACAAATATGAACATTGCTTTTATTATACTGTAGAAAATTGTTAAACGAAGCATTTAATGAAAATATTTGGCTATATTGCTTCCAGCCATCAAGATTGTTTATTAAGATATGACATTTTGTCTAATGATGGATTATTCAAAGACAAACAAATTTCAAAGCTTTTCTGCACTAAACAAAAAAATCATATTTGCATTTTTAATCACTATTCTATGGATCAATTTTATTGATAATTATAACAAGTTTATTATTATAATTGTTAATTATTATAATTATTTAAATTCCTTGAGTCAAAATATTCTAATAGATGATAAAGAACTACACTCTTTACTTATTAATAAGGGTATCCGTATTCGTCTTATAACTAAGCACCTGGATTTGTGAAACAATATAAAAATTGATAAAGTTAAGGAATATCATCAAGAGAAAAAGATATTACTGGGAACTTTATAGGTTAATTACATTCTGCAGGAGCATTAGGTATCCGCTTTGTATTAAAAGGTTGCACTGTGCAAGCTTGACTTTCAAAAATAAAGTGGGGAGAAGAGTAGTAATTACAGGTGTAGGCATTTTTCAACTGTCTTGCTGTTTGGTAAGCACTTTAGCGACGTGGTTGAGTTTCCGCTTTGTAAGCGAGAGGTCCGGGTTCACAATAGCTGTTAGAAAAATATGGAGATAATTGAAAATTAATTAAACGCAGAATTTTGTTAACATGTTTGGTTCCTTTGGTGTCAATGAAATAAGCATCAGTACATTCACTGATTTATTTTTTATCAATCTTAAAATACTGTTGATGGCACTTAATCGATTAATAAGCATGTATTTTCTTTAGTGATAGTACTAAATTAATTGACATTTTGTTCACCCTAGCGGTCTTTATAGACTGTCAAACTATTAATAAGTAAACACTGGTAGTTACATTAAGCTATTTTATATCAAGCCATAATTACTGATATTTTGTTACAATATGGTGATTTTACAAATTAGGATCTTTGTAGTACGACTTACGTTAATAGGCATATGAATATTATCTCAATCATAATTTTTACAAAACACACGCTACGACAGTCACGCAAAAATCATAGTTGGAATGAAATTCAATGCATATAAATACAAGATATATGATAACGAAGCGGCATTCATAAGTTATCAGGCTACTTTGATAGGATATATTAAATTCTATTATGTAAATATCAGTATGCTCATACGTTTTCCAAAATAAGTTCAATTGAAAAGAATCAGTTAGTGCTTTATTATCTGTAAAATTGCTGCGAAGTATCGTAAATGAAGCGTTTATGTTCATTAACTCGCGATACTAGACTGCACTTTGTTTTAGATCATGCATAAATAACGTGAGTTTTGAATGCACCTGTGACCGTTTGATAAGATAAAGCGTTAAATTAAATGTAACATAGAGAGAGAAATTGAGTACTTCACAAACAGCAGATGTTGCGTTTTGTTTTCTCGTTTAACTCGAATTTATGGAGACAAAAATCATTTTTAAAACTTAATAATTACAAATAACTGACTGATATGTTCATGCCATAAAATATGGAAATATAAAAAATAATAAAAATGTACTACATGACACGTACAAATGTATTCTGTGTGTGATGCAAACAGTGCCTACAAGTTACAACAGAAGAGTCTAAATGAGATAGTGTTCATTGTCACTAAAAGTTCGAAAATGTATGAGAATCATTTCTATGGTATGAAACAACTCGCCCGAGGTAACCCACATTTAGTCTCTGAAATGTTTCGTGCTAAATGTTACTAAAACGTTCCTTATTGCGGCACAAAGACATAATTACACTTTATATCATTATGGTCATCTATGTTTATTTATTGTGAATGTAAATGTTAAAGTTAAATAATAACGTTTTTAATTTTGTATACTACATTTACATCACAAAAATATCTAATAACAAACTTAACTTGGTTTTTAAAGTGCCCGTCTTTTTTTCTTTTGCTTTCACTTTTCATTGAGAATCTTTGATATTCTGAATTAAAATGCTCTTCATTTTATAATTGTTTTTTCATTGCACTCACTATGACAGGAAAAGGTGTTAAACTCTTGTTGCATCAGACGAAATGAGACGAAATGAGACATTGAATCTAACTAACTACCGGAAAGCTATAATATTTAATCAGTTTGGCATTTATAAAAGCGATTTCCATTGATGAAAGATCAAAAGTAAACGCAACAATCTCGAGTTGGCAGGGTTAAAAGAAGGCGGCAATAACAAACGAAGATTTGATTTTCATTCCTTCTTTTTTCTGGTAAATAATCATTATTTGTTATTATCAGAACGTGATTTAGATCTTTATCAGGAATCTAGATTCATTTTTTGTCAAGTCATCATGGCTTAGCTTTCTGTTTTTTAATTCAATTTGTTTGAGCTACTTTATTTCAAGTGCATTTCAATTTAAAATAAATGCAATTCATTTAATTAGCTATGAATTTAAATTAAAGAATGTCAATAAATGACCCGATTGAAATACATCATCAAATATTTAACACATACATATATCAATATAGCTTACTATTGAAATTCAAAATAATCTAAAATATCATGACTTTTAAATGACCGCATGGAATAATATCATTACTTTTTATTGATTCATGAAATGAATGCATATTCTTATGTCCATCAATGTAAATGAGTAACTCCAACCAAAGAACATACGTGCATTTGAAACACTTATAGGTAATGCGTTATTGCAACCAGCATGCAGTTTCGTGTCAGGAGATCATGACATATATGCTTTATTTACAATAAACAAAAGTCTCTTAGTCATGACATAATGTGCTAATAGATGATAATCCAATTAAAGAAGAGAATGCATGATATGAAATCAATGTAATTGCGTGTTTGAAACGAAATGTATAATTATCTTATCTTGCAGTGTGCATCGTTGTCAGCTATACTGCACTTCAAGAACATTGTTGCCGGCTTAAGATACCATGCACGTTGAAAATAATTGAACGATATTCAGTGAACAAACAAAACAAAAGTGGTCATTTGTCAAGGTTCGTGAGATTTAAAGAGATTAATTGCCAGAGCAATGTTACTGTCAGTTATATAAATTATTATTTGTATTGTTTCAATTACTGTGAATTGTCATATAAATATAAAACTAAACGCTCATCCTTTGGAATTGGGCAAGTAATTAATTGTATCATGAAGTGAGCCTTATAAAGAACTTGACATGAAAGAATGATTATTTAGACAGCATATGCAGAAATAACAGCTGAACCTATTTAATATCAATGTTTGCAAGCTTAGACAGAAAACTTTGTTACAACTGTCTGAAAAATTAACCAAAGAGTTTTAAAGACTGAATACCGCTAATTAAAACAAAAAATATTGAATGAATAAAATGAAATAAGAAAAAATAGAAAAAAAGAAAAAAAAGTAAAAGAAAAACCAAAGCAAACCAAAAAACAAAGAGAAAGCAAAAAGTTTGCAAAGTGTAGCGTTATACCTCAAGCTTTATTTAGACCGTATTATTTGAAAAGCGAGTTATGTATAACCCGGCGCGCTTTGTTTTTTTTTTCTTCATGAAAATGGTTTTCCTTTATCTTTTGAACTTCTAGTGGTAATAGATTATGTGCTATTTGAGTGAAACACTTCCACTCCTGAAAACAAGTTAGCACTGCTAAAATGATAATATTATGAAATGGTGTGTAATAATGTCCTATGTCTTTTTCTGATTCAAATATTTATGCATTTGTTGAAGTACTCCATTAGCATGCTTCATTATAAATATAGATTTTAAATAAATTTAAATTTTGAATGTGTGTACACTAATTCCAGTTAAACTATAAAATGAAGCTTAACATGTATAGTAAGTGAAGTGATCGATTTCTGTCTAACACTTTATCTTATCAAATAGTCACAGGTGCTCACCAAACTTTCGTAATTGATGCATGTTCTAGACTAAAGTCCGACCTAGTATCGCGAGATCACGAATATTAACGCTTCATTAACGGCAGTTCGCAGCAATTTCACAGACAATAAAGCGCTATTTTTTCTCAATCCTGCTTATTTTAGAAAGCTTCTGAATATGCCGATATTTCAATTTACACAATTCAATGTAAGATATTCAATCAAAGTAATCTGATAATTTGTGAAACCTGCCTTGTTATCACAGTTCGTATATATTTATATGCAAAGAGTTGAATAACAGATGTCCTGCTGAAGGTAGACGTCATCAGCCGAGTTACCATCCGTCTGCAGGTGTTTCGCTCCATTTACACTCGGGACACCCTCGGGATGGCGGAGCAGGTAGGGTTGATCAGGCCCTACCCCGTCTACCTTGGCTGCCATTCATGTTTGCTACGAAGCATCCATAGCCAACTGGACGCTCTTTCGGCTGTTCTCCCCAGAGCATAGACTGTGCGCTTTCGTGCCGCTCCTTTGATGCCCAATGCTCCGAGCATCCTCCACACTGATTGTGATGGGAAGCCACGACATCCGACCTCAATGGGGAAGACCTGAGTGTTCCAGCCGTTGGACTTGCAGGATTGGGCCAAGTCTTCGTACTTGGACCTCTTGAGCTCGTGGGATTCTTCAATGCGTTCCTCCCATGGGACTGTCAGCTCAACCAGCACCACTCGTTTAGGATTCCTGGACCATATCACAATGTCTGGCCGGAGGGTAGTCTGGGCGATCTCCTGGGGGAACTGTAGTTGTTCCTTAAGGTCAGCCTTCATTTCCCATGACCTGGATTCATTCAGGATTCCGGTCGATGCTGGGGCTGACTTGGGTACTTGTTCTCCCTCCTTCAGGAACCCGATGTAGGGGTTCTGGTTTGGCCTCGGTCTCTCTTTCTTCCTTTCGGTCTCAAGGACGTGGGCTACCTCAGACAGGACCTGGTCATGACGCCATCTGTAGCGCCCCTGAGATAGGGCTGTGGGGCATGATGAGAGTACATGTTTGAGTGATCCTGGTGAACCACACAATGGACATGCCGGGTCGTCAATCAGCTTCCACTGGTACAGGTTGGTAGGAGATGGGAGCATGTCGTAGATAGAACGAAGCAGGAAACTCAGTCTGAGTGGCTCGTACTGCCAGATCTCTTGCCAGATAATTTCCTTTCTGGAACCTGCCATCTTGTCCAGTTTCCCTGTGGTCCTAGCTGGACTGCCCTTGACATTCTTTCCTGCTCTGCTTCTTTCCTGATCTCGGTCTGTACTATGGATCTTCTTTCCTGCTGTGTTGAAGTCTCCCATCTTTGGTGCTTTCTGGTGCCTAGTCCTTCTTTTCATATGTTTGTCATACCCACAATGTCTTGGTGCTTGAGACTGCTCTCTGCAAGCTCCACCGCACGACTCACTGACCACTTTCGCCCAGTCCTAACCTCGATGCCAGCGCCGCTGATCTTCTCGTCTTTGGAATCTCGCAGCGTTAGCAGAAGTCTGGTCTTAGCAACTTTGAATTCCTCTACAATAGAGTTGATGGGCATCTGTAGCTTTGCTGTCTTGCTGTAGAGACCTATGTTGGTGAAGGATGGAGGCAGGCCTAACCATCTTCTTAGGTGCTTGCTGACAGTCCGCTCCAGCTTCTCTACTGTACTGATTGGAATATCGTTAACCATCATTGGCCAAACGAGTCTGGGTAGTAGATTGTGTTGGTACACCCAAGCCTTGAATTTCCGCGGAAGATCGCACTTATCTATTCTTCTCAACCCCTCCTCCGCCTGTTGTTGAAGACGGGCTTGACTGCTCTTGTCTGATAGTGTGGCGTCGAACCACTTTCCCAAGCACTTGACTGGATTGTTGGACAGGGATGGGATGTCCTCTCCCTGTATGGTCATCTTGAATCTTTCCGTGACCTTTCCTTTCTTAATCACCAGGCTTCGTGACTTGGCTGGCTTGAACTGCATTCGGGCCCATGTCGCTGTTTCCTCTAGTGCCGTGAGTACCCATCGTGCTTGGATGTGAGTTTCCGTCGTGACGGTCATGTCGTCCATAAACCCACGGTTGGATGGTAGGCGGATACCAGAGTTGGTCTTTGGGCCTCGTGTTTCCACCTCTGCTGCCTTGATGATGATGTTCATGCCCATCACAAACAGTATAACAGAGATGGTACATCCAGTCACAATGCCTTTCTGTAGCTCAATCCAGTCTGTTGTGAACTGTTCACAAGAGAACCTCAGGTGAATGTTGCTGAAGTAACTCTGGATGAGTTTTGTGGCATGATCCGGGATGTGGTAGTGGTGCAGAGCTTCCAAGATCAGTTGGTGTGGGATCGATCCATAGGCGTTCGCAAGATCTAACCAAATGACACTGAGATCTTTGTGGTTGATCCTGGCCTCGTGAAGCAGCTGCGTTAGAGCGCTGGTGTGCTCCACGCACCCCGAGAAACCGGGTATTCCTCCCTTTTGGACTGAGGTGTTGATGTACTGGTTGCTTAACATGTACGAGGACATGCGGTTGGCCAGTATTGAGAAGAATATCTTGCCCTCAACATTTAGAAGTGATATGGTCCTGAACTGCTTTACTTTCTTAGAGTCTTTCTCTTTGGGCACAAAGCAACCTTCGGCTTGTTTCCAGCAGTCGGGAACTGTTCCCTTCCTCCATACCACTTTCAACAGTTGCCAGAGACGTCTCAGAAGCTTGGGGCACTTCTTATAAACTTTGTAGGAAATGCCACTCGGTCCAGGAGCTGAACATGACCGGGCCTTCATAACAACACTTGTCACTTCTTTAAATGTTGGTTCCTTCAGATCTAGTGGAATTGATGGTTCTTCAACAGGAAGAATTCTGTCACAGTTGCCTAGCGGGTTGTGCCTCTTGGGGTCTGAGTGTACATCCCGTAGGTGCTGCTCCACTTCGGTCTTACTACTCTCCATCTTTCCTGATCTTTCTTCTCCTAGTAGGTCCCTAGAAAATCTGTAAGGATTTGCTATGAAGGCGGCTCTCTTCTTTGCTTTGGTCTTCCTCTTTTTGGCCACTCTCTCTGCCGTAGTGAGGGTCTTCAGGCGTGACCTCAGCTGTCCTCTCAACTGGGCGAGACCTTCTCTCTCAGTCTGGTTGGCACCCTTGAAACGCTTACGTAAAGTACGGAGTTCTGTCCGGAGCCTCTTGATCTCACACTGCCTTCTGTTTGGGCGCGGTTGAGACTTCTTTGACTCTCCTTTCTTCACTTCTCCGAACCTCTCTCTTCCAAGGGTGTAGGCTATGGAAGGCAACACTTGTAGTTTCCTTTCCACAGCACCTGACAATGTTGACTGAAGGATCAGGTCCAAGTCATCGTCAAACGTCTTCCAGCTACTGTCGTTGGTATTGGGCCATGCGATCTTCGGTTTTCTGTCGCTTGATGTCGGTTGTCGTGGTCTTGAGTCTGATTCAGCTTGCCCTTGGTCTGGTACTTCCTGTGTTTCATGGAGTGGAGTTGTACTCTGTCTACTTTGTGCAAAGATTGGAGAACTACCTCCTGAAGTCACCCTTGGTCGATCTGTTCGAAATATTGGGGACTCTTCTCCATCTCCAGTGGGAGGAATTAGCTCCTCAGACGGCTCTGTTTGGTCTGTGGGATTTGCTGTACCGTTCTTGATGTCATCTGCAGTTAAGGAATGCACGGGAGCTGAGAGACAAGTAGCACTGTGGTTCGGCACCTGACTAGATATCTCCCCCGTCTCACCAGGGTTAACTGTGCGTTGTTCCTGTGTATTCCGTAGCTGACAGCCACTTCGAGTCTGGTGGATTTTCATCCCCCTCCTGTTCTTGCACATCTTGCCACAGGGGCACATGATGGCTGTGCTGTTATCAGTCTCACTCATAGTCCGTTTGTGTTCCGTGTTCGTCACCGTGAAATCAGTCCTATTGGGTCTTTCATCCTCCCCCCCCCCTCGGAAGACCCTGGGGGTATTCTTCGTTCGGTTGTGTTGTAGCAGTTAAGTCTCATGAAGTAACAGGCAAACCTGTTTTACAGTATATATTGTTATTGGTATAGCTCAGTTGGTTAAACCACTGATTATCACTCCTGAGGTTCCGGGTTCGATTCTGGGTTACACCTTGGTATTTTTCAGAGACACTTTCAGTGTTTCCAACCTACCTAGAGGTGTACTGGTAAGAAATCCAGGTAATCATCGCATGTATCAGTGCTATACACTGGGCATGTAAAAGAACCAAGGGTTCTATTAAATAAGAGCTAGGGACTGGTTCCCGTATTCCCTTGTATCTCATAGATGTCTCTTTAATGCATACAATGTATACCTGCTTAGAGTGATCGTAAACGATTTTAGTATGATGTAGAAGTATGTATGCTGTTCTTAAGCCTGGCAAACTACATAGAAAATGTGATTAGCATATTTGTACACTATACTTTAACAGAATTTGAGCAGGAGCTGTGCTCCTAGTTACCTTAAAAATGTCAAAATTGTTCTTTGATGAATGTTATCCACATGAAACTTGGTATACCTGTATATCATGGCAAGGCACTGTTGTATGACAAGGGTAGTATTATGAAAGGTATTTTTTTTGGGAGATATGCAGATTTTCAACTTACATTTTTTTGTCAAAATCGGCTATTAATAACCGTTGTTCTAACACCTGACGCGATGCTCTTTTATTAAAAGTATTTTTCCCCAGTTATGCTATTATGAATTTTAATGAATAGTCAAACAACGACTTTCCTCTTAGAATGCATTTTGCCAACAATTCACTTAAAAGTATACTATTTCTTAACATCTGCAGTATACTCATTTTCAC
>NW_026858941.1:0-21337 GCF_026571515.1 Ruditapes philippinarum
ATTATAAAATTGTAACACAGTGCGTAACACAAAATGTATCAATTATATGTATATATAAAACAATCATCTCAAGAAATGGATAGATAAATAAATTATCTCAAACCTTTACCAATAAATGTTATAATTAGTCTATAAGTAAAAGTTACTTTAACAAAAGCAAGAAATTAAACAATCTTAAAATTTAAGACAACTAGATTTATTAACAAGAGGGCCATGATGGCCTTGAAGTCGCTCACCTGTATATAGGCCCCAGGAGCGGGGCCAGTTTAAACCCCCAGGGCTTTTATTTGAACAAACTTGGTAGACACCCATTAGAAGATGTTTCATGCTAAACATCTAAGGTCTAGCTGGTCAAGTTTTTTTTTACACATATAGTTAAAACAATGACACACCTGGGGCAGGGCCAGTTTTGACTCGAGGGCTTTTATTTGAACAATCTTTGTAGACACTTACTAGAAAATGTTTCATGCTTAATATCTAAACTCCAGCTATTCAAGTTTTTTCAAAGAAGATTTTTAAGTTTTTGCTATACACAAAAAAGGAAAATCAATGATACCCTGGGGCGGGCCAATTTTGTCCCCAGTGCTTTTATTTGAACAAACTTGGTAGACACTTTCTACAACATGTTTAATGCTTAGTATCTAAACTCTAGCTATTTGGTTTTTTTCAAAGAATATTTTTTAAGTTTTTGCTATACACATTTAAAGAAAATCAATGACCCCCTGGGGCGGACCAATTTTGTCCCAATGGCTGTTATTTGAACAAACTTGGTAGACATTCATTAGAACATGTTTCATGCTAAATATCTTAGCTCTAGCTCTTTGGGTTCTTTAAAAGAAGATTTTTTAAGTTTTTACTATATGCATATATGGAAAATCAATGACCCCCTGGGGCGGGGCCAATTTTGACCCCAGGGCTTTTATTTGAACAAACATGATAGACACCCATTAGAAGATGTTTCATGTAAAAATTTAATATCTTAGCTCTAGCTCTTCGGGTTCTTTAAAAGAAGATTTTTTAAGTTGTTACTATATGTATATAGGCAAAATCAATGACACCCTAGGGCGGGGCCAATTTTAACCCCAGGGCTTTTATTTGAACAAACTTGGTAGACACTCACTAGAAGATGTTTCATGCCAAATATCTAAACTCTAGCTCTTTGGGTTTTTTAGAAGAAGATATTTAAAGTTTTTTCTCTTTTGGTTGCCATGGCAACCAGAGTTATGCATGGAATTAAATTCTTTGAACAATTTTCAAAGGTGACCACCAAAGGAACATTCCTGTGAAGTTTGGATGAAATTGGCTTAGTGGTTTATGAGGAGATGTCATTTAAAGTAAAAGTTTACGGACGACGGACGGACGGACGGACGACGGACGAAAAGCGATCACAAAAGCTCACCCTGTCACTTTGGTACTGGTGAGCTAAAAATTAAAATTTATATCCAGTCTTATCTGCAATAAAATAAATACCATGCTTTTATTTCAAAATATAATTAACCACCACATGCAGTTTTCACACTCGTCTTAAAATAGCTTGACTTTTTTTTTCGAAAAACAGACAATCTAATTAAACTTAAAGAAATAATAGCACTTTTGATACTTAAATAACATTATTAGCTATGGACAGATTCAAATTTAAACAAGGCATTGTCCTTAATCAAAGCAATAAATAACAAGAGCACAGCTAGGCGGAGCATTATATGCCCGAAAGTGTTTTTTTTTAAATAAGGATGAAATATTTGTAAGACATGGGAATTAGCTGTTCATCCTATAAAATTTTACAGCTGTAGGTTGATTAATACATAAGTTATTGAGCAATAAGGGGCAAAATCAATACGGGTCTTCTACCAAATATGGACAATCGTCCTATGAAGTTTGAATATTGTGGGCCAAATGGAACTTAAGTTATACTTCGGAAACCAAATTTCTAACGGACAGATGGACAGACGTTCTAACAGGAGAGCAATAATGTGGCTACTCTATTGTTCTTTTTAGCCACACAAAAGAAAATAGCCACATAAAAGCATAACGAAATGAATGACATCAAAGAGAAAGAAAAGTTACCTATGTTACCTATTGTCCCTCTTGCCACATAATTACTGTCCTGTGAGTGCGAAGGACAGACAGACGGACGCCAGGAGGTATAATATAATATGCTTGAAATTCTTTCGGGCATATAAAAATAAAACAAAAAGCTAGCATTAAAATACCAGTGACAATAAAAAATGCTCTCCAATGCTGCTTTGACAAGGATCAAACTATTTATATTACAGTTAACTTTTATTGGAAAATTAAGAAAAGCAATGTTAAGGCATGAGTTGACTTAACCAATCCATATGTGCATTTAAAATGTTACTGGTGAAATGTGTATCAAACTACTTGAGGTTGTTGAGAAAAAAAAACAACAAAAAACAGTGACTAGTTTGCCTCATCAAAATGTCCTTGCAAGATATATTCCAAATTCAAAGATACTGTTCTTTATTTGTAATCTAATGCTATGAAAAAAAAAGAATAATTTACAGACAAGTCAGTAAATGTACGATCTCCAGATATTTATTCAGAAGTACAAAAACAAAAAAGCATGATATTTTTATGTAAATAATACAGGATTTGTAACAAAACTCCATTTATATAATACACATACAAAATGTATCCCATTGCAGAAATCATAAGCGAGACACGCATAACTACCCTTCTTAAGTTTCCATTGGTTCATCTATATTCAATATTAATATCCCGTATTCATGTCAAACTAGAAAAGAGTATTCATACCATGGATATTGGATGGATATTGACCGTATAACCTACTTTTATGTTATTAAAGCTATAGCTTCTGGTAACCGAAATAGGACCATCATGGCTCTCTTGTTTTTATGATTGCTATGTTCTTATTATTTCAGTTGGAAAGAAGATATTAGATCTTTGAGGCGAAAAATTCGCCGTTTGGAAGAACGTGTAAGCTCTTTAGAAGAGAAGGAGAAAGATACTTTTGATCAAGATGATGTTAAATTAAAAACTGTTGAAACTGACATTCAGAGGGTGTGCACTAATTTGGAACGGGTCTTCTGCATCAAGGATGAACTTATTGGTTCTGCTCGAGGATGGGCCAGAGAACATCCAAATGCTCCGGTGATGCACGTCCTCCACTTGACCCAAGTCAAAATAGAGAATTTGAAAGGGCTGTGAGAAGAAAACAAACAACATTTCCAGAAGAAATTTGGAAAAGAAAAACTGGAAAACTTGCAAAGATCACTTACCCCCCCCCACCCCCCCCAAAAAAAAGGGTTTTTTTTGTAACAGAATATCATTTAGAGACATCATGGAAACATTAACTATTGTGTTTCCTTAGATCTTATCAATGATATAAAACCATCAACGAAGTCCTCTTGTTCAACAATTCTCCTATCAGCACAAGGCCACGTAATGTGGTTCCTGTGAGAGATGCTTGTAGTATCCAATTGGTCAGTTGCAGGTAAGTTCTAGTAGAGTACAGACGTGACATTATGAAAAAGTGATTTTATGGTATTTGATATTTGAAATAGTTGGATTTAAGACGTTGTATTTCTAAAACA
Organism: Ruditapes philippinarum; assembly: GCF_026571515.1. NCBI lineage: Eukaryota > Metazoa > Mollusca > Bivalvia > Venerida > Veneridae > Ruditapes > Ruditapes philippinarum. Next base: position 3,573 of record NW_026858941.1, read on the forward strand.
TTTAAGACTACAAATTTTAATGAAAACTTTGCAAATTAAAAAAGGGGATATTAAGATAGAATTGTGAAAAGAAAAATTAAAGATTTTAAGACTGAGATAGTGACAGTATTAGCATGGCGCAGGGAGGTATCCTGCAAAGACTGTGATTGTTACTCAGTTTGAAAAAGATGGAAGGGGCAGTAAGTCCTCCCAGACTATGGCTGGAAGCAATAAGTCTTCTATTTCAAAGTCCACTACCACAACTAGTGGCGATTATACCAGAAAGTCTGGCACTAGTGGTAAGCCATTAAGCCCTACATGTACAGTGAATAATTTTGACACTGCAAACTTAGAATTGTCAACATTTATGACTTTTCAAAATGCTGGAAAACTTGGTTTCTGAATTTGCATCAATGAAACAGACAATGTGCCAGATTTTTGGGAATATGGCCGATGATGCCAGAGAAAATGGAGAGCATGGTGGAATTTCCCCAGATAGTTACCCCGGTGACCGGTTAGACAGTGACCCGATTCAAGATCAAAAGGGTGAAGAAAACAACGAGTGCGCCATTTTGGGACTGTGTGCAGCCTCGCTTCTACTATCAGAGGTGCAAGGGTTATCTGTGTCTAATGAAATGTCGACCTTTGTCCAAAAACTAATGGCAACAAGCCTTGACGAGAGCAAAAAAGCCGTGTTAGTTGAGAAACACCAGATACCGGAGAATACAACATCTCTTAACAACCCAAAAGTCAATCCTGAAATATGGAGGGAGGGTGTTATCAGCAGAAACAAGATCAAAAGACATAAAACTCCAAAAAATACAATCAAATTTTTTGAGTTTTGAGAGCATCTGTTCCCATGCTGAGGGCTATCGATCTCTAAGTAAAATACCAACAAAACGCAGAGCAGGGAATATAGAGGAAGTTGTAACTCTATAAGTGGACAATCTGGCATTTACCTCTTCAGCCAGTTATGACATAAGCTCCAGAAGAAGAGAAAAATGAAGTAGGATAAAAGAAACCATTCAGAAGCAATCCTCCTTTTTAGCTGAAGAACCTTCATGTATATACAGTTCTTGTTAAGGTCTTGCATAATCATATACTACAAAGGTAGACTATGATTATGCAGCATTTTTATAAGCAGATGATTTTGATAACTCTATATAGCATCTGTCAATAAATTGGGTTTTGATAAAGTAAAACAATCAGGGCATTCATTGGAATTGTTAACAGTAGGATTTCCTGATACAAAAGCTTCTCCAACATCTTCTTGTAAGGGAAAAAAGTTCCTAACGTTTTGGTAATATAGACTGTTCCTTACAGAGAAAGCTACTCTTTCATTTGATGAAAAGCTTTAAGCATGCAATTGTAAGAGATACATACAGTTTTAAATCAGCTGTATTAAGACAATAATGATTCACTTTGAATAAAGAGTTAACTAGAAATGTGTCCATATGATACGGGTGCCCCCACCGCGACACTGTTCTATCAATCTTTTTACTAAGTCAAGGGAAATAACTCTACAAATACTGGATAAATCCACAAGCGAAACCCCAGGTGCAAATCTAAAATATGCTGAGCAACCTGCCCATAAGGTTTATTGACTATGTCAAATCCTTTGTGAGAAACTTGCGACACAAGTTGAAAATTGCAAAAAATTTCTAAGTGAAGGGCAATAACTCTAAAAATACTAAATAAATCCAGACGAAAATATCTGGTGCACAACTGCACATGCTGATCAATATTCCTGTAAAGTTACATGACTCTAGGTCAAATACTTTTTGAGTTATGTGCGACACATGTTGAAAATTGCCAAATTTTACTAAGTCAAGGGCAATAACTCTGAAAATACTAAAAATATCCAGACGAAAATACCCAGGTGCACAACTACACATGCTGATCAACATTCCTGTAAAGTTTCATGACTCTAGGTCAAATACTTTTTGAGTTATGTGCGACACAAGTTGAAAATTGCAAAATTTTACTAAGTCAAGGGCAATAACTCTAAAAATACTAAAAATATGCACACAAAAATACCCAGGTGCACAACTACACATGCTGATCAACATTCCTGTAAAGTTTCATGACTCTAGGTCAAATACTTTTTGAGTTACATGCGACACAAGTTGAAAATTGCAAAATTTTACTAAGTCAAGGGCAATAACTCTGAAAATACTAAAAATATCCAGACGAAAATACCCAGGTGCACAACTACACATGCTGATCAACATTCCTGTAAAGTTTCATAACTGTAGGTCAAATACTTTTTGAGTTACTTGCGACACAAGTTGAAAATTGCAAAATTTTACTAAGTCAAGGGAAATAACTCTGAAAATACTAAAAATATCCAGACTAAAAATACCCAGGTGCACAACTACACATGCTGATCAACATTCCTGTAAAGTTTCATGACTCTAGATCAAATACTTTTTGAGTTACGAGCGACACAAATGTGAACGGACGGACGGACGGAAGGACGGACGGACGGACAAGGGTAAATCTAAATGCCCGCCACTAACGTGGGGGCACAATAAAAACATGCAATATTGTTACTTCCGTATCACACCAAGTGAAGATATGTTCAACAATCAATATTTAATTGAGTTTACAATAAATGATTGCATGCGGTGCTGTGACACATGTAATAAGTGGTTTCATCCAAAGTGCATTGGCAGGGATGATGCCAATATACCAGCATGGTCAAAAGCAGCATTCATGTGTGGACCTTGCTTGGTAATAATTTTACAAAAGAAACATGATACATGTGTAACCAAAAATGAATAAGGTATTTGACTTCACTGTTGGAGGTTTTATCCCTGTTAGTGTCATCGGGTTCTTCATGTGACAATGCTACCCAGTAGAACTTGGGTACCCATAAAAACCTTAAGTTATGTACAGAGGTGCATTTTAGGTTATCCTACATCAGTAAAAGTAGAAAGTCGCCATGTGACCTTTACTGTGTTGGAGTGATGTTAAGTACAACCAATAAAAAATTCTTCATTTGGGAAAATGTCAAGCTTTAATTAACACTGTGGAACTGTCATCATCATGTTATGTAACAGTTGTGTAGACCACTACTCAATCAGTTATAAAGGCATCAATATAAAATGCCTGCTTATGATGGTAAGTTACAGTTGTTTGGCATGGGGGTTTAATTCTGAAAGTTTTATTTTTTGAAATTATGTCCTTTATGTTTGTTTGACCTTGACCTTGAAATTTGACCTTGACCTTCAAATGACCTTGACTGTTAGGAATTTTACTAACAATTTTATTACTTTGTTATTTATGGACCATTTTTATTACAAAACAACACTTGACAAAAGCGACATTTTGAATACTTCAGCTGTGATTTTGACCTTGATATGACCTTAAAGTGACATTATGCTCGTATTTTCATAGTCAAGTTAAGCTGAACTGACTATATATTTCAAAAGATTGACTGTTAAAATGGTGATTGACCAACAGTTCAAATTGGAAAATGTTTAGGATAAGATTTAAATCTGCCTAAAATACAAAAAGACAGCCCCACTCTTTTTACGAAATGAACATTGCAGGTACATTCTAGCAGATATTTATTAAAAAATCCATTTGATTCCATGCGTTTTTTATTGTTAATGTGATTTTTTTTTTATATTAAAAGGAATTATGGTAAAATGAAAAAAAATATTTTGACACTCACTTGTTCACTCATTTATGCCATTGGATGGGCATAATGTCACTTTAACCATCAAGGTAAAATAATTGAATTTTGCTAACATTTACATCTTTGTTATTTACTGATTGATTTGAATTTTACTACGTTATACACTCCTCGGTTCTCAAATGAGATGCGCGCGCATAATCAGTGGTGATAAATCAGTGCGTAGCAAAATCTTATCGAGGTCGGACGTGGTCTGACGCTCTGGTGATAAATTATTGCACTAACTTTTTATTTAGTAGCTACGAGGTAGTTACGATTGAATAAATTACTACGTGGTAGTAATTATATAAAAGCAATTTACAATAATTTATTTTGTGATAAACACAATATACTTATATTCTTTCGTTAAATATTTATTTCTATAAATATTTTCGTTTAAATTTGACTGTGTCGCCATTTAAAGTTGTCGGTAACTTAATTTATCGATAATAATATAGGTACCCGTCTCGCACGTGTGTCTGTAAAGTACCCGTATTACATGTGTTAGAATGGCGGACGCAATGTTGCCAAAAGCGAAAGAAAATGATGGGAAACTCCCAACCCCAAAGCCTCAGTCGTCAAAATCGGTTGAGGGAAATAAAGGTCCTTCGGGTAAAGGCCCTATGAGTGGGAAGAAGACGTCTAGTAAACCGTCTGTTGCGAGTACATCGCAAAGTTGTTCCAAAGGTTCTACTTCCATGCCTTCTACCGGCACCGGTCCGGATGTAAATATAGTGACTTTCACGCAAGAAATGGCTGGTACAATGAAAGAAATGAGGGATAATCAGAATCAACTGTCGCAGAGAGTTGAAACAATTGCCGAACGTGTTGACAGTTTAACCTATGACTTTGGCCAGTATGGGCCTAGTTATGAGCCTAGTCAGGCTAGTGATGATGATGATAATTGTCAGCTATTTTCTGATAAGTCCCAAGATGATTGTTCCTTGTCCGGTTATTCTCAGTCACAGCAGGTTCATGATGTTGCTGAACAGGGTCTGTTTAAAGGGTTATTAAACAAGTTCAAACGACAGAACAGGTTGATAATGAAGTGCATGGGGATTTGGCAAATTTTATAAATGAAAGCTTCCGAGGTGGAATGTCAGATGAGGCATACACAAGTTTAAGTAAAGACATCCATAGGCCGTCAAATTGTACCAGTCTTACCAAAACCACTGTAAATTCTCAAATTTGGTCTTACATGAAACCATGGACACAAACAGCGGATGTCAAAATGCAAGCTATTCAAGTAGCAGTTGTAAAGGCAGCTATTTATTTCACTAAAATGATGGATATAATTGCCAACTCTGTGGATGTGATATATTAAAGTTTGGTTCAGATGTCTTAGGTTTACTAGGACATGCACACAAGTTAATAAATGTGCATCGTAAAGAAATTCATCAGGCAGATTTAGACAATAGGTATAAACAGTTATGTTCTGCCGATGTTCCTTTTACTGACAATTTGTACGGTGATGATGTATGTAAAAACATCAAAGAGATTCAAGATATGAATCATGTTGGGAAACAGTTGTCTGTACTGTCGAGATTTAAGGGCTCGAGAAGAGGCCTTTCATATCCCTCAGGGCCTTATGGCAATTTCCGAGGAAGAGGCCGTGGTCGTGGTGGACGTTACCAACCATTGACGAGTAGTTATACTCAAGCGCCAAAAAACCCTAAGATAGGAGTCGACAAACGTTAAATTTAGAGGTAAGTACTTCTTCTTCTAAGTTTGAGGCAGGTAGACTAAACAAGAGGGCCATGATGGCCCTAGATCGCTCACCTGAATTATCAAACTCATCCAAACAATTACCTAGACAAGCATTCTGACCAAGTCTCATGACAGGTGAGTCAAAAATGTGACCACTACAGTGTTAACAAGGATTATCCATATTTGAGCAGTGCGACCTAGTTTTTTACCCAGGTGACACATATTCAAACTTGACCTAGAAATCATCAAAAAAAAACTTTCAGACCAATTTCCAGGATACTTGGATCAAAACAGTAGCAACTAGAGTGTTAACAAGATTTTTCTATTTTTAGCTCCGGTGACCTAGTTTCACATGCGATTTCGAACTCATCCAAGCAATTACCTAGACAAACATCCTGACCAAGTTTGATGATAATTGAGTCGAAAATGTGACCACTAGAATGTTAACAAGGTTTTTCCATATTTGGGCGGTGTGACCTAGTTTTTCATCCAAGATGACCCATGTTCGATCTTGACTTAGAAATCATCAAAACAAACTTTCAGACCAATTAACAGAATATTTGGATCACAACAGTAGCCACTAGAGTGTTAACAAGATTTTTTTCTATTTTTAGCTCCTGTGACCTAGTTTTTCATCCGAAATGTCCCATGTTCGATTTATTCCCAGCAATGACCTAGACAAGTTTCCTGACCAAGTTTGATGACAATTGAGTCAAAATTGTGACCACTAGAGTGTTAAAAAGGTTTTTCTATTTTTAGCTCCTGTGACCTAGTTTTTCATCCGAGATGACCCATGTTCGAACTCATCCGAGCTATCACCTAGACAAGCATCTTGATCAAGTTTGATGATGATTGATGCAAAAATGTGACCGCTAAAGTGTTAACAAGGTTTTTCTATTTTTAGCTCTGGTGACCTACTTTTTCATCCGAGATGACCCATGTTCGAACTCATCCAAGCTATCAACTAGATAAGCATCCTGACCAAGTTTGATGATGATTGATGCAAAAATGTGACCACTAGAGTGTTCACAAGGTTTTTCTATTTATAGCTCCGGTGACCTAGTTTTTCATCCGAGATGACCCATATTCGAACTCATCCGAGCTATTATCTAAACAAGCATCCTGACAAAGTTTGATGATGATTGGGTCAAAAATGTGACCACTAGAGTGTTCACAAGGTTTTTCTATTTTTAGCTTCTGTGACCTAGTTTTTCATTAGAGATGACCCATGTTCGAACTCATCCAAGCAATTGACTAGACAAGCATTCTGACCAAGTTTGATGATGATTGGTTCAAAAATGTGACCACTAGAGTGTTCACAAGGTTTTTCTATTTATAGCTCCTGTGACCTACTTTTTCATCCGAGATGACCCATGTTCGAACTCATCCAAGCTATCACCTAGACAAACATCCTGACCAAGTTTGATGATGATTGGGTCAAAAATGTGACCTCTAGAGTGTTCACAAGGTTTTTCTATTTTTAGCTCTTGTGACCTAGTTTTTCATCCGAGATGACCCATGTTCGAACTCATCCGAGCTTTCAACTAGATAAGCATCCTGACCAAGTTTGATGATGATTGAGGCAAAAATGCGACCGCTAGAGTGTTCACAAGTAATTGTGGACGGCCGGACGGACGACGGACGACGGACATTCACCGATCCTAAAAGCTCACCCTGAGCAAGCTCAGGTGAGCTAAAAAGTTTGAACGAAATTGGAAAAATATAACTTCTGATCCGAAATCTTAGATATAGCTCTTCATTGCCATTTTGAAAGAAACGACGACTATTAACTTGAAAAAACATTTAATATTGGATCAAAATTTTCGGAGTTCGAAAGTATTTTTGTTGATAAAGAAATAAAGAAATTGCTATCAAGTTAGTACACAACGAAGAAGGTGAATTTATATCCCCAATTTTTACCAGACCAAAAAAGGATTCTGGTGAATATCGTGTTATATTAAATTTGAAAAAAATTGAATAAGTATGTATCATGTCATCATTTTAAGATGGATTGTTTTGAATCAACATAAACATTAGTTACAAAAGGTTGTTATATGGCATCTTTGGGCATCCGCCATGCTTATTACTCTGTTCCTATTGCTGAAGAACAGCAGACATTACTTAGATTTATTTGGAAAGATATTCTGTTTCAGTATACCTGCCTCCCTAATGGCATTTGTTGTGCTCCCTTATTATTTACAAAGTTGTTAAAACCTGTTTATGCAACTCTAAGGAAGCAAGGTCACAAAAATAGTGGATATATTGATGATTCTTTATTAGTTGCTGACAGTTTTCAGAGCTGTAAAAAGAATGTAGATGATACAATAAAATTATTTGATGAATTGGGATTCATTAAACATCAAGAGAAATCTGTACTAATTCCAACAAAGAAAATAACTTTTTTAGGCAATGATATTAATTCTGAAGACATGACTGTCACCTTACCACAGGACAAAGCCAAAAAGTTGATTCATGCTTGCTTAGAGTTGCATAACAAAAATGTATGTTCAATAAGAAAAGTTGCCCAAGTCTTGGGGTTAATGGTATCAACTTTTTCCGCAGTAGAATATGGACCACTTTTTTATAGAAATATTGAACGAGAGAAAATAGAAGCATTAAAAAGGGCGAATGGTGATTTTGATTTGCAAATGAATGTCTCGTATGCCATGAAGCAAGATCTTACTTGGTGGATTGAAAATTTGTCTTCTCAAAAGAGACGTATAGATCATGGAAACCCTGAAATAACAAGCAATTATCATAGTATTGCAAGCAATCCATAAGTCCCCTACCGGTTAGAACCCCAGCAACATTCTGATTTCAATTTTACCAGTGAATGAATGACATGAATGAACTTAAATCTTTTGAGTTCTAAGTTTGTCTATTTCACAGTAATGTGTTAAGTTTCCCTGTCTAGTAAGGAAATTATGTCTATACAACCTTGTCATATTATTACGATGTGGGATTTTAAAGTAAATCCTATAAGGAATGAAGAAGTTGGAGTAAAAAATACCAATTTCTCGAAAAAAATCTAAGTTCAAAGGGGACATAATTCTGGAAATAGTCTTGCTAGAGTATTTAACCTTCTCAAAAATGTTGAGTGATAATAAGAAACATATATATGAAGTTTGAAGTAGATACATTAGGAAATAAAGAAGTTATTTACAAAAGACAATTTTTTTTCATAAAATTCTAAGTTCAAGGGATGTAATACTGATAATTTTTGTGCTAGAGTTGTAAACTTTGTCACATATGATGTGGTTGATGGCGTGCATAATCTCCATACTGCCATCTATCCATAGATCAAGTTTCATAAAAATATTTTCAGTACTTTTTGCGTTATCGCGGGATCCAGTTTTGTGGACGGACGGACTGACAGACAGACGGACAGACAGACAAACAGACAGACAGACAGACGGACGGACAGACGGACGGAGGGTAAACCTAAAGTCCCCTCCGGTTAAACCGGTAGGGGACTAATTATTACTACAGACTCCTCGATAATTGGATGGGGTGCTGAATGTTCAGGAGAAAAAAATCAAGGAAAATGGCTCGTTGAAGAGTCTTGCAAACATATTAATTATCTGGAATTAAAAGCTATTTATTTTGCTGTAAAAATTATTTTGTAAAAACAGAAAAAAACACTCATGTTCAAATAAGGTGTGATAATACTTCAGCAATTTCTTACTTAAATACAAAAGGAGGAATCAAGTCATATGACTTAAAAATTTGTCAAAAACTATTTGGTTATGGTGTATAGAAAGAGATATTTGGTTATCAGGAACTTATGTTCCTGGAAAAGAGAATATTGCTGATCAAAGTTCACGTATATTCAATGACAATGTAGAGTGGACTCTTGATAAGTCTGTTTTTCAAAAGATTATATCTATTTGGGGAATTCCGGAGATTGATATGTTTGCATCTAGAACAAACAGACAATAACAGAGATTTGCTTCATGGCATCCAGACCTAGAGGCTGAATTTATAAATGCTTTAAAAACCAGTTGGTCTAATACATACTTTTATGCTTTTCCCCCTTTCAGTTTGGTAGGCAGATGTCTTCAGAAAGTACTGCAGGACAGAGCAGACTGTATTTTAATAGCTCCAGCGTGGGAAACGCAGAATTTTTATCCAGTACTGATGAATTTGTTTATAGACAACCCGGTTATGCTTCCACAAGGGAACATTTTATCCATAGTGAACACCAACAAAGTACATCCGTTAATGAAGAAATTACGTCTGATAGCTTGTCGGCTTTCAGGAGATCTTTCCAAAGTAAGAACATATCAGTTAAGTCTACCAATATCATACTTGCATCATGGAGAAAAGATACGAAAAAACAATATGTGTCTTATATCAATCGATGGACCAGATTCTGTAATGACAGGCAGATTAATTCAGTTCAAACAAATTTAAATTTTGTCTTAGATTTTCTTACAAGTCTCTATGACAGTGGATGCGGTTATAGTGCAATTAATACAGCACGAAGTGCTCTTTCAGATATAGGTATTGTTAAAGATGGATTTTCCATTGGATCTCATCCAATAGCAATCCGATATATGAAAGGTATTTTTAACCTTCGACCTTCGGTTCCAAAATATTGTGAAACATGGGATGTATCGTCAGTATTAACCTATTTGAGGAAATTGTCACCTGTTAGCAAACTTTCATTGAAGCTTTTGACTCTAAAATTATGTATGTTAATCGCATTGACTTTGGCAAGCTGTATTTACTTGGTAAAAAGACATGAGGAAATGTTGTTCATCATATATTTTGCATTATAGGGGGTTAATAAAACAGTGTTATGCTGGGTTAAGTAACCCTGTTGCTGAATTGAAATCTTATCCTCCAGATAGGAGATTATGTGTTGTTTTTGTGCTTAAGGAATATTTAAAGAGGACTGTGAATCTTCGTCAGGGAAAACATGTTTATTCATCAGTTACATTAAACCTCATAATTCAGTCACAAGAGATACAATAAGTAGATGGTTACACACAGTTATGAAATGCCCGGGCATAGATTCTGAAAAGTTTAAAAGTCATAGCATATGAAGTGCCAGTGCATCAAAGGCAAAGCAGAAATTCGTACCTATTGAAGATATTTAAAAAATGGCAGGATGGTTTAATGGTCAGACGTTTGCTAGATTTTATGACAAAACAATCCTTCTTGAAAACTGTATAATCACCCTTGGGATATGTTGCCTGCTTTTTAAATTTGTCTTTTGACGTCTTATCTGTGATATGCAGGCTTCATAACCTCAGATCCCCTTTCAAAATTCCATTTTATTTAGTTCCGCCCATTGTTTTCTCGTTTAGGGCAAAAGCATTCTTTTACTTGGGGACCATACGCCGCTTTTCATGGAATGGCACTACTGTGTCACATTGAAGGTTCCATGATAACCGCCGTATGAACACATCTGCGGATGTTTCTAAATTCAAAATTTCACCATGTTCGTGTTAAATGTTGAATTCTGCTTAAGCCGGTGCTAGGGGGCGTGGACGGTAACTTGCACTTTCCAATACCGTCCATGAACAGGCTCAATCAAACCGAGCCTGCAACATTTTCAATTGTGTTGTGTTGGACCTTCTTTAGGGATTCTGTTTTTCTCTATTTCATACAGTGAAGCTATACTACATCAGTATGGTAATACTGTTTTACGGAATGAATCAAATTGTACATATAGTTACATATGTATCTTACATGAAGCTTTGCCAAAAATTGCTTTGAAATCTCATTTGAGAACCGAGGAGTGTATGAGGTAATAAAATCCCACAAATAAACGAGACTTACCTTGGTTAAGTTGAAGTTTGGTTGGGATTTTATGTAGTCATACACTTCGAAGGGGATCAAATGCCCTCCCCTTCTCCCTCCCTTATTATTTGATTGTTTTGATAATGGAATTTTTAGCAAAGCTAGATTTTTTACTTGAAGACTGATTTATCACCACTGATTATGCGCGCGTATCTCATTTGATCCCCTTCGAAGTGTATGACTACATAAAATCCCAACCAAACTTCAACTTAACCAAGGTAAGTCTCGTTTATTTGTGGGATTATACTGGCCAAAGTAATACTTAATTATTGTAAAACCGACATTTTGAATACTTCCGCTATGACCTTGACCTTAAAATAACATTGACCGTCAAGGTCACATTATTGAATTATGTTAAAATTGGCATAACTTTGTTATTTATGGACCGATTTGATTGATGCTTGGACAAAATAACACTTGTGACAAAACCGAAATTTTGAATCCTTCATCCGTGACCTTGAACTTAATATGACATTCACTGCCAAGGTCATATTATGAAATTTGGCTAAAATTGGCATAACTTTGTTATTATTGGACAGATTTGGACAAACACAAAACCGGCATACTTGGACAAAACAATATGTAGGGACAAACTAGTCATATTGAGTAATTAAAAAATGACCTTTGAATGATGTTCATCCTCTTTGGTATTAAAAAAAGGCTAGCGTGACTCCTGGTTGCAGTGGCTCTTGTTTGGCTCTCCATTTGGAGGCATATCAATTAGTGATTTGCTTAGGGAATGCCTTTGTTTTTTCATATGCCCATCTATCCATGCTTTGCGGAGTTACGTGTCCTGGAACTTTGCCATAGGCAGCTTGGATTTTGTTTGATTTTTAAAACAATGCAAAATAAGAATAACTCTTATAGAATAAAGTTATTTTTTTGACATTTGGCTACTTTGAACTTGATTACATTGGGTACTAAAAATTTATTACTTCTTTTGATAATTATACACAAATGTTTAGGAACATGGTACATATATTGTTCTCTATGATATCGTGCGTGGAGGCGTTAAAACTTGATTGAAATCTTGGGACTTGTATTATTGCAGAAATTTCGTATGACAAATTTGATTTCCGCGATGAGGAAGATGCTAACACATCTAAAAAAAGAACAGTTCAAGTACAAGGGTGAAATGGACTGTGACAGAAAGCGAAGAACAACTGTTGTATTTTAAGGACAACTTAAGAACACACACAACTCCAAGAAGACAGGAATGAGAAAAGGCTATCAAGCAAAGCAAAGCAAATCATGGTGAACTGTGCAGGAGATCGTTGGAAACTATTAAGGAAAAAGTTTGGAATGAAATAAGAAAAAATAAATTAATGTATGTTTGGACAAAAAGCGGGTGTTATTAGCTCACCAGAACCGAAGGTTCAGGGTGAGCTATTAGTATCAAAGGGGAATGCTCCGTCGTCATGCGTCAACATTCATCTTTTTCTCTGAAACCGCTAGACAGATTTACTTCAAATTTGGTCTGTAGCATTTTTTTGACAGTCACACCTAAATTTGCTTTTCTCGTTTCAATCGGCCCCTTTTAGGGGTCAGGACTGCTAAAAATAGAAAAAAACCTTTAAACATCGTTTTCTACAAAACTAATCAATAAATGATCACCAAACTTTGTATGTAGCATTCTTAAATACTTTTATCAAATTTGTTCAAATTAATTTGATTGACTCCTTTAAGGGACATGTAGAGCTAAAAATAGGAAAAACAACTTTTAACATCTGCTACTTAAATAATTGGTGGATGATCACCAAACTTTGTTTATAGCATTCTTAGGTAGTCTTTTATTAAATTTGTTATGTAAATTTGATTGGCCCTTTTAAGGGGCCTCTAAAGAAGCTAAAAATAAAAAAAAACCTTCAAAGGTCTTCTTATAATGAACTAATTGATGGATGGTCACTTAACTTTGTTTGTAGCATTCTTAGGTAGTCTTTTATCAAATATGATCATATTAATTTGATTGGCCCCTAATTCCCCAGGCCATGGCATGTCTTCAAATGATAGTTTTATAGTGGAAGGGAAACAACTCTTGTTGGAATGTTTTCCATACATGTGTACATGTTATGTAATTTTTCTAAAAAAAGATTCAGTAGCTGGGAGAAAGTCTTAATGTCATGACATGTTTGCTTTTCAGATATCTTGAAGAAATGATTTGAGGTCATGACCTCTGGTATGTTTATGTGTACACATACTGAGATCATTTGTAAATAAAGTTTAAAAAAGATTTAGCTTAGCAAGGAGATTATGAAATAACTAGAGCACATTATAAGGACATAATGATTAACAAGACCCTGTTGAAAACTTTAAAAACTTTATAATGATGATTTTTAATTCTAAATGTTTTTAGAAATAGGTAATACTTAATTGTAAAGATAGTATTTAAGAAGATAATACAGCTATGTAATACAGTAAATGCTTAATTTTTTGTCAAGTAAGAATACTTTTACATTGAATCAATTATTACACTATGTGCTTTGTAACTGAACACTAATGCACTCTAGCAAAGTTCAATTGTATAGAAAAAAATCTATTTCTGGTGCTATTTAGTGTTGTTTCATAGCATTTTTTCACAAATGCAAGTTTGTTCATCTAGGTGACAATAAAATAAATGTGTAAATAACTGTCAGCTCTAGAACTTGGACACCATTGTACATACTATAAATCTAGACCAGAGTCAGTTATAGGTCAGTGTAGAGTTTTTCCCAGAAACTGAAAATAGGCCTAAAGAAAAATTGCATTTGTTTCATGTACCTTACTAACAATTTTTTTGTTGAATTTTGTTAAAAATTATTGCATTTTTTTTCTTTCTTTTTTTGTTGAATTGGATTCAAATTTGGAGAAAGCACATTTCAATAGATTTAAGGGCACACTGTTGAACCTGATGTTTCATGTGCTTAATTGAATTTTGGTATCAGTTGAGCTGTAACTGATATTTTTGAAACAATTTCACCTACTTTCTTGTTTTTTTATGTACAGACTTAACATTTGGATCAGGAATGTAATATCTGATGCGAATTGAATTATGATATCAACTGACCTACTTTTTGATATTAATGATATTGTTTGACCTAGTTTCTGGTACTATTTAGTGTTGTTTCTTTGTTTGTTTGTTAATCTAGGTGACAATAAAATAATTGTGTATGACATTCTTTCTTGTTTTGTGACATACAAACGTTAAATTTAGACCAGGGGTGTAATTTCTGATGCTGAATTAAATTTGGTAACAGGTGACCTACTTTTGATATTATTGATATCATTTGACCTATTTTCTTGCTTTTTGATGTACAAACATGGAATTTGGACCAAGGGTGTAATTTCTGAAACCGAATTGAATATAGATATGACCTATTATTCATATTGTTACATACAGACTTGTAATTTGGACTAAGGGAGTAATTTTTGATGTTGAGTTGTAATTTGATATCAGCTGATCTACTTTTGATATTATTGACACCATCTGGAAAAAAACAGTTGTTTCTGGTGAGCGACTCAGAACCATCATGGCCCTCTTGTTAGATATTGTTAGCGAAAGGTTGGCTTATTTGTTTTTGCTAAGATATTGTTAGCCAAAGTTGGCTTCTTTGTTTTTGCTAAGATATTGTTAGCCAAAGGTTGGCTTCATTGTTTTTGCTAGTTATAATCAGATTCAAGTTAATTGAATTGTTTTAATCAGGGCCCAGGTTAACCTTGTGTTGGGTTCAAGTTGCTAAGGACAGCTTACGCCTCTAAGTGAAAGCTTTAAAACCTTAAAAAAGAGTTTTGTCAATTTTTTATTATTTAAAACTCAATTTGCCATCGTATACATAATAGTTGTATTATACAGATTTAAAGTCCTGTGAAGATCATAAATTAATGCTGCTGGTTATGTACATGTACATGACAGCACACGTAGGTAGTCGTTCATAACATCGTTCTGAACCATTGTTATGGAAGTAAACTTTTTTTAAGTGAACAGTGGTGCAAATTGGAACAACAACAACATACATTATATATTGTCTTTGTGTTTTTCATCACGTATGATGTTAAGTTTCAAATCTGTAATGGTAATTCTTAACAAATGGCAGTGTAGTGTACATGATTACCTAACATTTTAAAAGTAAAGAAACTTTTGTATATCATCTTCAATTTTTTTCAGAATGGGGTTTTGTTCACTAGACTATTGATCATTGTCATTTTCTAGTTTAGCTGAAAACATACCGTCCCATCCAAAAGTATTTGACATGCACACTTTATAGTGCAATTTTATCCCCACCAAACATAGTTTTATAGGAATCACTTTGTCCCGTCCCGTCTCATCTCAGCAACCAGTAGAGGTATTAACTTGAAACCTAAGTATTAACTTGAAACCTAAACTAACAAGATTGCATTTGAGAAAAATGCCATGCCACCGCTTGGTTCAAATTTCATAGCTGTACATCAAAGGACAAGAAAGTAGGTCATGTCATCAAAATCTATGTCACCTGATATCAAAACTAAAAATGTGCACATGGTGAAAATTTCATTGCTGTACATCCAAGGACAAGAAAGTAGGACACTGTCCCCTTGGGCAAGGCAAAATTTTGACCAAAGGGTTTAATTCTAAACAATCTTGATACAGGTCCACCAAACAACATTTCAAGTCAAATATCTAAGCTGTAGCTTTCTCCCATTCAGAAAACATTTGTTATATTTTCTGTTTTTACTATGTGTACATAATTAGAATCACTGCCCCAGGGCAGGGCCAATTTTGACACAAGGGGAAAATTTTAACAACTTTGGTAGAGGACCTTTAAATTATATTATATATCAAACATCAAAGCTCTATGCCTTGTACCTTCAGACAAAAATATTTTTTATTTATGTACATTTGTACATAATGAAAATCAATGACCCCTGGGGCGGAAACAATTTTGATCCAAGGGCTATAATTTGAACAATCTTGGTAGAGGTTCACTTGGCAAAAACTCATGCCATATATTTAACCTCTAGCCTTTGTCAATTCAGAGATGAAGATTTTTCAAGTTTTTAATTTATACATATAAGGAAAACTATTGCCTCAGGGGCAGGGCAATTTTAACACTAGGGGCATAATTAAAACAACTTTAGTAGTGGACCCTAAGATGACATTATATATCAAATATCAAAGCTCTAAGCTTTGTACCTTCAGACAAGAGATTTTTTAATTTTTTTACTATATGTACATAGTGAAAATCAATGACCCCTTGGGGTGGGGCCAATTTTGACCACAGGGCTATAATTTGTACAATCTTGCTAGAGGTTCACTACACAATGTTTCATGCAAAGTATCTTAACTCTAGGCTTTGTAAATTTAGAGAAGATGATTTTTTAAGTTTTACTATATACATAAATGGAAAACCTATGGCCTCCGGGGCAGGGCAATTTTTACACTAGAGGCAAAATTTGAACAACCTTGGTAGAGTACCTATAGATGATATTATTTAACAAATATTAAAGCTGTCAGCCTTGTACCTGCAGACAATTAGATTTTTTGATTTTTTACTATATGTATATTTTGAAATCAATGACCCCCAGCGGGGCAATTTTGACCCCAGGGTTATAATTTGAACAATCTTGCTAAAGGTTTACTACACAATGTTTCATGCAAAATATCTAACCTCTAGCATTTGTCAATTGCTAGAAGAACTTTTTTATAAGTTTTTACTATAAGTTTTTACTATATACATATAAGGAAACCCAATGACCCCCGGGGCGGGGTCGATTTTGACCCCAAAGCTATAATTTGAACAATCTTGGTAATAGTCTACCAGACAATGCCTCCTGCAAAATATCTAAGCTCTAGGCCTTTTGGGTCTTTACAAGAAGGTATTTTAAGTTTTTACTATATGTACATATAGTGAAAATCAATGACCCCCGGGGCGGGGCCAATTTTGACCCCAGGGCTTATAATTTGAACAATCTTGTTAGAGGTCTACCAGACGATGCCTTATGCAAAATATCTAAGCTCTAGGCCTTTTGGGTCTTTACAAGAAGGTATTTTTAAGTTTTACTATATGTACATATAAGGAAACCCAATGACACCCGGGGCGGGACCGATTTTGACCCAAGGGCTATAATTTGAACAATCTGGGTAGAGGTCTACCAGACAATGCCTTATGCAAAATATCTAAGCTCTAGGCCTTTTCCGTCTTTACAAGAAAGTATTTTAAGTTTTTACTATATGTACATAAAGTGAAAATCAATGACCCCCGGGGCGGGGCCAATTTTGACCGCAGGGCTATAATTTGAACAATCTTGTTAGAGGTCTACCAGACGATGCCTTATGCAAAATCTCTAAGCTCAAGGCATTTTTGGTCTTTACCAGAAGATTTTTTTAATTTATTGTTATAATTCCTTCACACACACACACACACACACACACACACACACACACACACACACACACACACACACACACACACACACACACACACACACACACACACACACCACACACACACACACACACACACACACACACACACACACACACACACACACACACACACACACACACACACACACACACACACACACACACACAACACACACACACACACACACACACACACACACACACACACACACA
>NW_026858942.1:0-29295 GCF_026571515.1 Ruditapes philippinarum
AGGTAGAGTAGATTTTTAGAGTAACTGCCCTTGACTTAGTAAAAATTTGCAATTTTCAACTTGTCGTATGTAACTCAAAAGGGATTTGACATCATGAGAGTCATGTAACTTTACAGGAATGTTGATCAGCATGTGTAGTTGTGCACCTGGGTATTTTCGTCAGGATTTATTTAGTATTTTTAGAGTTATTGCCCTTGACTTAGTAAAATTTTGCAATTTTCAACTTGTGTCGCATGTAACTCAAAAAGGGTTTTACAGAACAGAACAGAACATACGTTTTATTTAGACTTGTACATAGTACATCGGCATACATAGAGCCATGAAACCTTATGGGAATGCAATGCTCAGCATATGTAGTTGTGCCACTTGTGTTTCACTTGTGGATTTATCCAGTATTTTATAAAGTTATTGCCCTTGACTTTGTAAAAACCGTTTCATTATGTTGTGTTATTTGTTCCTTGAATCAACCAACTTTACAGGAATAATGATCAACATCACTTAATAACAGGAATAATGATCAACATCACTGTGAAGCTATGTACCCGGAACTTTGCATGTGGATTTTTTTCAGTTTTGTTAGAGTTATTGCCCTTGACTTACAGTAGGATAAATATGCAATTTTCAACTTGTTTATGCATAGCTCAAAAAGTATTTGACTTGTAGGCCTGAAAGTTTACAGAATGTTGGTCAGGGTGTACTTATGCACCTTTGGGTTTGCTTTTGGATTTATTCAGTAATTGTGAAGTTCTTGCCCTTTACTTAGTAAAAGATTTTTAGTTTTCACCTTGTGGCACATGAAGTCCAAAAAATATTTGACCTAGAGTCATAAGATTGACAGAACAGTGGCGTGTGGGTGCAACCGTGTCCTATGGACACATTTCTAGTTTTTTTTTTTTTTTAATAACTTCTTTATTTCCTAATGTATCTTCTTCAAACTTTATATATATGTTTCTTATTATCACTCAAATCCTTTGTGAGAAGGTTCTAGCAAGAGTATTTCCAGAATTATGTCCCCCTTGAACTTTCGTGAAATTGGTATATTTTACTCCAGCTACTTCATTACTTATAGGATTTACCTAAAACTCCCACATAATAATATCACAAGGTTCATAAATCTAGCATCCATATTTCCAGAATTATCTCCGCCTTAAACTTTGAATTTTTCTTATTGATTCTCTTTAAACTTTCTTTTACTTCAAATTCAAAATAAACATTCATTATGAACAGCTTCATTACTAATTTTTCGTTGTTATCACTCACATCATGTAAAGCATCTTGTATTTCTATTTCAAGAGATATCTCCTCTTTAAGAATTTTGCTTTTAAAAATGTTATATTTTGGTAACAGGGATTTTGGTAACAGGGATGTTTAAAAAATTAACTTAAGAGTGCCCTTCAGTCTGTCTGTCTGTCTGTTCATAAAAACAGTTTCCTTTGATCACTTTCAACAAATTTACTTAAAATAGAGAAAAATTGAAACATTAGTGAATGGCCAATGGCCCTTCAGAATGTTGCTTGGGTAAACTGGTAGGGGACTTATGGATTGCTTGCAATGATAACTACTATTACTATGATAATTGCTTGTTTTCTTTATAAAGTCATGTAAAGTCAAAAAGTCTAGTTTAACTTTTTACCACACTGTAAAAAAACAGTGCTTGGCAAATACAAAATGTACACTGAAAAATATTGTTACAATAGTTTATTCTATTTCAGAAATATTTACAAGTTTGCAATAAAGGAGAAGGCTTAGAAAAAGATACGAGGCCCGCAAACAGATACAATGTAGGAAATCTACTTACGGAGGAAATTAATGATATATTATCTAAAAATAATAAAATAGTAGAAGCAGTATTTTAAAAACATAAAAACAAAAAAAAAAAACAAAGAAAAAAACATAAAAAATATTGATGAAAAATACACTGAGGACAGATTAATTATTCTTGGTGCAGCATCTGCAAAATACATGTAAGGCATGCTTCTCTTAAAAATGAACTATATTATTAGACAGACCAGGTAGAGAAAAATTGTGAATCGGTGATATTTTATTTTCCGAAAGAAACTGATTTAACAGGCATTTGAAAATACATACAGGAGAGGATGATCAATTTAATGTTATATGTACATGTATCATTTCTGTAATGAGATGATGTATCAGTGCACCGTCTGCGGGAAATTGCTGTCAGCAGAATACAAGCTGAAAAGTCACATGACCATACACACTGGTGAAAAGAGTTTTACATGTCAAATTTGCAATCAAGTGTTTTCTCAGAAAGGCAATCTGAAAAGGCACATGGATGTCCATACGGGCGAGAAAAATTATAGTTGTGAAATCTGTGAGAAATCGTTTGCCGATAGAAGCAGCGTATATAGACATTTGAAAATACATACTGGTGAGAAAAGTTATAGTTGTAATCTTTGTGACTATGAATGCTCTCGAAAGGATTCTTTGAAATCACACCTAGGAACCCACTACAACGAGAAACTGCATCCATGCAGTATCTGCGGTGAAGTGTTTCATATGGTAAACGATGTGAAGAAGCACATGCTTGTACACAGTGGTGAGAAAAAATTCCAATGCCAACTATGTGATAAATCATTCACTCAAAAAACTGGTCTCCAGTATCACATGGCAATACATACAGGAGAGAAGAGGTATAGATGTGAGGTGTGCAGTAAAGAATTTTATGCGAGAGGTACTCTAACTAACCACATGAAAGTACATACTGGTCGAGTGAGGAACTATAGTTGTAGAAGCTGTGGTAATGCTTATACTGCAAAAAGCTCTCTTCTGAAGCACATGACAAAACATACTGGAAACAAGAGCTGAATGTGTATAATTATTATGATATCATAGTATAACAAAAGAGCATTATCATGGTACATTTGTTTAGCAAAAGGAAACCACTCGGACAATATTTACTAGTTATCATGGTTTCAAAGCAGCACATCTTTATCAAAAATTTGTAAATCTTTAATTTACAATCAAATCATGAAAGACATATTTTATAGTATTATTTATGTTTGTACAAATATTTGATAATGCATGTGTGAATGTGTTTGTAGTATGTTAAATGTGACATAATTTTTCGTTTTTTTTTTATCACAACCATACAACCCTGTTACTTATGCAGTGACAGAAATCTCTGTTTAATTTTGACAACTTATTACTAAAATATATTAGCAATTACTGTATAATTATGTCAATATTTATAATACTGTGTCACTTTTCATTGGATAATCGTGACGTTTATATAGTTTTATATACATGGCTGCTGTCAATTCTCATAGAAATCTCAATTTTTTCTCAAAAAAAAGGAAGTTTGGTGTATTATTAATTCATTTTAAATATTCCTGACCATATTCCTGACCATATATATTGTTTGTTTTGCATGTACATGTAAGATTGAAATATATTTCTATGAGTGAACACCAGATGCAATATTTTCATTTACATACATATAATGGACGTTTTCGGGAGTTTTCATCTACACATACAGGCAGAATTAAAACTGTTTAATAGAATTTCTTAAAATTTGGCATGTTGTTAGAATGACAGAAATATTTTGATTGAAAAACAGTTGGGTGTCACTGACTTCTGTTTATTTGTTCATAATTTTATACATATAGTCTATTAGAACTGTCATAATATGTATTTTACTTGAAATAAAATATACTATTTTATTGTCTTTAAAACATTGAAAACAAGTTGAAAGAAAAAAATAACTTTCGTATAAAATAGTTAACTCAATAATAATATTGAAGCAATCAATGCATGATCAGGTTTTTTTAAAATTAATCTGGAGAAAATAATTGAATAGCGGCATTAGAATCCTTTTACTTATTTGTTTTATTTTTTTATTTTATTTTATCTTTAGATTTGTTTCACAATACAAAACATTTATGCACATACATACAATATATTAAGAGAAACAAGAGAGTTCTTTTAAGATTGTATCATCTTTTAGAAAGAAAGTAATTCAATGGTGTAATTTTACCAATGATGTAAAACGTTATTAATGCCAGATCTATTTTTATGACTTTAGGAAAAGATTCCTTTACAATATTATAGAACTTCTTTGACTTTTAGGTTAATATTGAAAACTTATTTTATCAACGCAAGGGAAACAACTCCTACTATTTTAATATTGATGTTCAATTAAGAGTTATACATCTTCTCGTGAATACTTAAAAAGATCAGATGTTTATAAAAAGTGTTCAAGAGATAAAGATGCAGTAAAGGCAGTAGGTGCAGTACCAAGTAGATCAAGCTTAATTAAATAATCTTTAAAACATTAGTCTCGATTAGACAACAATGAAACATATATTTGCCCAATAAATTGTCAAACTATAAAACCCTATTTTTGCATTATATAATTGTGTTCTCAAAAGATGAGAGACATAGCTTTTAAAACGTTGAACGCTTGGAAAATCGATTTTTTAAACAATTTGATATTGAGTCGTCCGGTTAGCTCAATATGTAGAGCGTTAGACTGAATCGGGCGACCCGGGTTCGTTCCCGGACGGCGCAGGTCACTTTCGTTGTAATTGATCATGAACTCCTTTCTACGGTAATTCGCACTGTACCTCTGCTCTGACATGTACAGAAGTTTAAGTTCCTTGCGAAAGTGAAGGCAACTAGTACTGGTAAACTGCTTGATAGCCTGCTCAGGAACGATACGGTGGTTGAACTATGCTCTGGTAAATTCAATGTGGCTTACTGCCGTGATCCAGAGTGAAAACTACCATCACCACCGCCGACAATCCGATATTACAATGTGTATGAATTATGAATAAAAAATGAACAATAAAGAATGAAAAACCATAAACAGATTTTTCTTTAATAATAAAATTTTCTATACATATACATGTATGTATTTATAATGTTTGCTTACTCACACCGTATTACCGGCGGCAGTGATGGCAGATCACTGCAGTGATGGCAGATATCTGAAAATTACCGATCGGTACAGGTAGGTTATAAATTTGGTTGGTTTAATTATATTACACAAATACGGCCCATATCATTGCTATAAAACTATTGTCCATTGAATGGAGATACTGTAAGGTAATTTTGGACTCGTTTTTTCCTGTTTTAAGACTATTTTGAGCAGGTTAAAAGTGAAAGCCTTGGAAAAAATCCGTGAAAATGTCTGTTTTCTGTTCAAAATATCTCAAGTTTTAAGTAAATGGCAGGATTTCCTGTTATCAATATAGACGTTCATCCATTGGGGTCACGCAAGCCAAATATCTACCCCGTGAGTCTTTTCTTGAAAGTTTTACAGACGCCCAATCTTGTCCGGTCGAAGAAAAAATGCTGCCGTTGTAGGCAGATACATATTATAAATGCTGCCGTCGATGGCAGAAATACCATGAAAGTGGCTAACATTCTGACAGAAAATCAAGTTCAATCTTTCATCAATTCCTCTTTTCTTTGCGTCCTTTTAGTCGGAATTGAGACGTTAAACTATCATTTCTAATATTTTCTCAAGATAGAAAAGTTATTAATGCGGTGTGTGCATCGAAAAAAGCTTTTTAGCAACATGCAGTTACAATACAAAAAGTGATGATTTAGTACGACAAAATTTCACTATAAATAGAGAAATGAACATGAAAAACTTCATTTTTCTATATTCATGCATGTGTGCTTGATCTGTTCATATGAATTGAAAGGTCAACAAAGAGAAAAAGAATATAACAAATCAAAAAATTCTAGTTTTTGTCCTATAAATACAGGATTTATTTTCATCTTGTGATATGAATCATCGAAACGTTCATCTTTATAAGTTGTCATGGTTACAACTAAAATGAATGAAAAAATATATAGTTAAATGGGAGCACATGATGTTAGAACTGTTGTTAATAGTTTAGCATAGTAAATGTAATTCAAAGGCAAACTACAACGCTATTACAAACATGAAAATTTAAAGAAATGAATCCACGTTGTCGTGTTTTTCAAGAACTTGATAATATAGGAAAATATTTGAACTGTCAATAATATTATCTTTCCATTTTACATTAACATACATTGTTTTATGATACACTGATGCCAGTTGCGAGGTTAATAGTCTCCCCTTTATTACATCAATTTAATAATTTATAATCTGCGCCGATTAAGTAAATTTCAGCCTTTATTTGTCATAAAGCGGTGAACATTATTACCTCGAGAAAATAATGTCATATGCTAGCAAATGAATATCCACTTACAGAAGTTACTTGCTGTAATATGCAATTGGCGTTATGTCTTAAAAAGGGAGTGCGCTGCTAAACTTAAGATACATATACTATTGTATGCATGTAACTGACAGACACAACATATCAAGCACACATGCATGAATATAGAAAAATGAAGTTTTTCATGTTCATTTCTCTATTTATAGTGAAATTTTGTGGTACTAAATCATAACTTTTTGTATTGTAACTGCATGTTGCTAATAAGCTTTTTTTCGATGCACATACCGCATTAATGAAAAAAATAAAAAAATCTACAAAACTGCAATTTTTCTTCAAAATTATATGTGAGGCCATGTTTTAACATGGAAAAACGCGTTTTGGAGTAATTTCGTTTTTTTTTCATCATATTCTGTTAACCCATTACCAGATATATACGCCTTTCTACGCATTTTTCACCCCCCCCCCCCTCCGTTTTTGCTTTCTCAAATGGTGAAAAAATGCCTTATTTAGGCCCCAAACACTTGTTTTTGTTTTGATAAATGTTGTTTAAAAAATTGACCACTTTTTCGGCGCGGCCCCCACCCCCATCCAAAAGATACATCAGGGGGTTGTCAGAAGGGGGATGTGCCCCTTCTGTTTGGGGGGTTTGAAGGGGGGCTGAGTCCCCCTCATCGCCAAGAAAACTTTGGACTTGTGGAGGCTAAAAATGGCCCCAGGTCGATCATAAGGTAACGTGTAACCAATGCTGAAAAGCCTTTGACTTTATCTCAATCCATTGAGAAGTGGCAGCACTTTGAAATCAATTTTGATGGAAAAAAATCAACGCAAAATAGTGATTTTGGCAATTTTGAGATGTCCCTAGTTGCTATGGTAACAGGAAATTTCAGACTGAACATGTTGTTACAAAGGCAATGGTCCAGTCAACATTTGTGCCAAGTTTGATTAGTATTGAAGCAGTTTTTATAGTTTTATAGCAACTTGAACTTGTAACGGGAGACCTTTCAATGAAAACAGCCATTTTTCACAAGATGCTCATGGGGTAATGGTTAATAACTTTTCTATCTTGAGCAAAATATTAGAAATGATAGTTTAACGTCTCAATTCTGACTAAAAGGACGCAAAGAAAAGAGGAATTGATAAAAGATTGAACTTGATTTTCTGTCAGAATGTTAGCCACTTTCATGGTATTTCTGCCATCGACGGCAACATTTATAATATGTATCTGCCTACAACGGCAGCATTTTTTCTTCGACCGGACAAGATTGAGCGTCTGTAAAACTTTCAAGAAAAGACTCACGGGGTAGATATTTGGCTTGCGTGACCCCGATGGATGAACGTCTATATTGATAACAGGAAATCCTGCCATTTACTTAAAACTTGAGATATTTTGAACAGAAAACAGACATTTTCACGGATTTTTCTAAGGCTTTCACTTTTAACCTGCTCAAAATAGTCTTAAAACAGGAAAAAAAGAGTCCAAAATTACCTTACAGTATCTCCATTCAATGGACAATAGTTTTATAGCAATGAAATGGGCCGTATTTTTGTAATATAATTAAACCAACCAAATTCATAACCTACCTGTATCGATCGGTAATTTTCAGATATCTGCCATCACTGCAGTGATCTGCCATCACTGCCGCCGGTAATACGGTGTGTTACTGTAGATAAAAACGTATCTCTGACCCCCGGTGCTCAAAACTGTGGCAGGATGCAGGCTTTATTTTATTGGGATTTAATGTTGTTGAACCGGTTGTGACTAATTAGAGAGGCTGTTCGTAATGCTTGACCAATGGCCTGAAACAACATGCTTTGAGAGCAGCTGCTGAATTATAGGTAAAGTATAGAAATGAAATTTGTTAATAATTTATAACAGGAGAATATCATGAATGAACGGAATATGTAAAAGTAAGCGTGTACATTTGTTTGTAGACAGTCAATGTATTATTGAGACATCTTAATAGCTCCATAGGTAGAGCGTTGGACTGTTTAATCGGGCGACCCGGGTCCGATTCCTGGACGGTGCATGTCACTTTCGTTGTGATTGCTCATGAAATCCTTTCTACGATCATTTCCACTGTACCTCTACTCTGGATGTACAGAAGTTTTTACAGTTCCTTGCGACAAGTACTGGTAAACTGTTTGACAGCGTGTCCATAAACTTTGCGTGGCTCTACTCCCCCCCCCCCCGCACCTCCACATTTTAATGACTGAGTTAAAGCGTATACCGTTTGTGATTTTTATTAACTTCATTAGATTAAAATTATGATGATTTACACCCTTATTGAATAGTAAAAAATGTGTCGTAACTTAGCGCAAGAAACACACTGTTAGTTACAAAAGTTATCAGACATCTTCAGAGTTACCCGAAGAATTTGAAAAAAACGGGCATCAAATTTGGTTTCCAAAGGGTTTAATTTTTTAAAAATTTTCCCTGGCAAAAAAAATTTCAAAAAAACAGGGCAATATTTTCAAAGCAATGTTTTTGGGAAAAATTTTTTTAAGACAACCGGTTTTTTAAAAAACAGGGAAAAAAAGGGGATAAAAGGGGGGTTTTTTTTACAATAAGAACGACAAGCTTAATTAAAATTTAATTTAGCACCTCAAAATTCCCCTTTTTTTTAAAATAAAATTTCCATTTTTTCGAAACCGTTACGTTTTCCAGAAACCCGGACAGTTTTCCAGGAAAATCCGGGGAACATTTCCTCCCCCCTGATTTTTCTGGGAAATAATCATCTACAATAAACAAGCAAACAAGCAATTGACGAGATTAACTCAAATTCAAAAAAAAGAAACCCAATTTTAATTTAGATACTCATCACCCCAGGGTTTTTCGAATCACTTAAAAAGAATATTAAGTTTTTTCTAGTTCCATTTAAACCCCTTTATGACGGAAAACCCCGGGTTTTTCCTTTATAAAATTTTAATTTTACACAAAAATATAAAAATCAAAATTTAAAAATAAAATTTTGTTTTCCACAAAAAAAAACATTAAATTTTATACTTCCTCAAAATGCAGACAAATTTTTGAAAATTTTTAAATCTGTCAAAGCTTTCACGGGGTTTTACAGTTTAAAAATCTCGTTTTTTCAGATGTGAAGTATCAAACCCGCTTTTTAAGCGATTTTTAAAAAAATTTCTCCTGGCCCGCCCCGATTTTCTTTTTCTCCAAAAGCAAATTGCAAAAGATCATTTGAAAATATTGTAATCATTGTAATTTGATAACGAGTTAGATGGACTATTTAAACACGTCGTTTCCACGGGAACGGATTTTTAACAGATCTTTTGACTAGAACTTTTTTCAAATTACCTCAATTTATAAAAACGTATTTAATAATTTAAAGGAAATTTTTAAAAAAATAGTTGAAACGCATTTTAAAAATTTCACTTTTTTAAGGTTGGTTTAAAAAATTTTATTTGCGCATACTTTATATTTTTTCATTTAATAGAACGGAACTAACTATAAAACCGGGTTTAGATCACTTTATAAATTTTGCCTTGAAAAATTTTTAATTTGGAAAAATTATAATTTTAAACCCTTAAACAATTTAACGGATTAAACTGGGCTTTTTTTTAAAAAAAGGTAAATTTTTTCCAGTCACAAACGCAAAAAAAATATAACCCTGCCCCACGTATGTTTAACTGATTTTAAAAATTTTTTAGGGGATAAATAAATTTGTCAGCAGGTTATGGGTACATGTTAACATTAAGATTTTTTATCATTTAAATGCAAAAATTTGGGGAAGACACTAAAAATATTTTGTATTTTATTTTTTTCATATAAATTTTAAATTTTCCTTCGTACGGAAATAAGGGAAAAGGGGAGGTTTTGGGTTTTTTTTTTCCCCCGCCACCGGAAAAAGACCAATGGGCGAGCAAAAGGGGGGAAATTTTTGGGTGGTTTTAAGGGATTCCCCTAAATTTCATTTTGCCTTTCGCCGGCACGACCATGCAACCTATCAAAAAAAAAATTTAGTAACCTTTTTTTTTACATTTAACACTTTAAGGCTTCTGGTCAGACCCGTCAATCTTTTAATCATGGGGCCAAATGTTCTATTGCTGTCAAAACATCCCTTTTTTTTTGAATTTTTCTAAAACATTTCATTTTAACGTTAAAATTTACTAGACTTAAATTTTTAAGATAGGGGTTAATTTTAAATTAATAGTTAACGGGGTTTTTTCCGGGTTAAATTTCTTAAAATGACATAAGTTTAAAAGAGTTACACATGTTTAATTTCTATTTAATTAAATTAAAGAGGACCTTCGATAAAGGGAATCTTTGTGACTATAAATTTTTCATAGTAAATGAAGTAAGGGGAAAAGATATAACCCTAATAAACTAAAATTTAAAGCCCACAGCCAGGAAACTGTTTTATTTTTCCAAAAAACTTTTAAAAAAATTTTGCGTACTTTTTTTGGGCACAAAACCACCAAAACAATTTTAACGCGGGAAATCATACCTACATTTTTTATTTTCTATCACAAAAAAAAGGTTAAACAAACAAATTTGTTTTTATTTTTTTTTTTCTTTTTCACGAAAGGGAAAGGGAAATTTACATTTTTAAAATCCATTGAAGGGGTAAAAAAAAAATCCACTTTACATCTAGACAGGATAAACTTTACTTTATTTTTTGTTTTGCATTGAAATGGATTTCATTTTCCGGAGATAAATTGGGTTAAAAGCATTTAAAAATTTTTCCCCATTACATAGAATGGTCAGAATTCAAACAAAAAAAAATAAATAACTATATCAAAATTTTACACCTTGGCAACCCCCTAAACAACTTCTTTCTATCACCTCCCCGCATTTTTAAAAAAACAAAAGTCGGGAAAAAGAATGGCAAATACCGATTTTGAAAATTTAAACAACAAAAATAAAACAAAACATATTTTTGAAATTACTTTTCTCTATTTTTTGTTGAAAACCACCTTTAAAATATTAAATTTTAATAATAATAATATATGTTAATAACTCGAAAGTTTTTGTGTTTTCCCCTTACCCAGCCACTGGGTTTGGGGCCCTAAACCCCCTCCGGGATTTTCTCAATACAGATTGGAGAGTACCCTAACCTTTTCAAAACATGAAAAAATAAAAATATGTTTTTTTGCCAAATTTTACATTTTTCCCCGGTTTTCGTACTTGATTCGGTGTGAAAAGATGAATTAGACCTATTAAAGTTCATTCCGTTGGGTAAAAAGACAAGCATTTTATCATTCAAGCGCCTTGTCCGGTATATACCGGAATACGGTATTTAGTGTGGTGCTCCAATCCTTTTTTAGTCACAGCCCACCTCTCGATCAGAGTCAGATCTTCGAACAGGGCTTCGGAAGTTTCCGTGATTAAGGTAGTTCACTTCGATTAGTTCCGAATACCGACTTCAATCAAAGACGCTGAATGATGTCATGTGAGACGGACAACAAGTTTGCCTATACCTCACCGCTGTGGATTCGAATCCCGTCAGGGACTTTGGATTCTTTCATGTGCGGTTGAAGTTATACAGAAAGCATACTATACTACGGTGCCTGCTCATGCCGAAAATAATTTTATAAAGGGTCGCCTGAGACTTTCCTCCACCAGTTAAGCTTGAATTTAACTTTGTGATCTTAACAGTATCGTTGTGACTTTAAGTCCAACAAAACAAACAAACAAAAGTGAACCTCTAGGGCCAGAAAAACTGAAGCCAATCCATGTGAACAAGGATAGGAAATGAAGCAGGCAAGCAATTACCTTAACAGTATCGACTCGCCTTCATACACAGCCCATCCTGAACCAGATACCCTGCCTACCCCACCCCTTTCCCCACCCCCTCTCTTACACCCCAGTCCCCTACCCAAAGATGCAAAATGTTTATGGAAAGATCTAAGGTTGTTAGAGGAAACTCCCTAAATATGTATTAGTACATGTTATGGTTAAATGGTCATAACGAAATTGGCAAATTACAATTTATATGTGCTGAATTTGCCGGAAAGCTCAGTAAGTTTGGTCACGAAAAGTCCAACACTCGGGGTCTAAAGTTCGATCTCAGATTCTGCACTTTTTCTCACCATGTTACTGTGTATTACTAGTATACAAATTGTGTGTCATTAAAGATGAATCCAATATCCCGTTAGCATCGTGCTTATATGGATGCAGCAACTTAAAGACAGTTTAAACTCTCTTTTTTTAGAACAAACCTATTTCAGTACAATACGGCTGAACTTGAACCGTACCGGTAACATATCTGTCAATAGACGAGACAATGTTCCATATATGTACATTATTGACAAACGTCAAAAAACAAACAAACCGAAAATCGCCGAGGAAACCGAACAAGAAATCGGATAGAGACAATTTTGTAACTACATGTACATGTATTATCTGAATCTGAATCTGAATGTGTACACTGCAGAACCTTCCGGTATGTACGCAGCGGGAGAGAGGAGCTAAGTAATTTAGTAGCACTGTTGGAGAGCTGTTTAAAAGCTCTGTACTGTCTCTGCGCACACAACGGCACTGTCTAAGTTATTCCAATCACTAATAGTCTTAGGAAAGAATGAATGTTCAAATTGGTCACTTTTTGAGATAATAGGTTTATAGCACTTATGATGTTTATAGCTTGTTTTTCTATAACGTTTTTAGTTATGTAATTGTCTAGTTTCTTAGGCTTTAATTAGGCGTTTACCACGATAGGGGTCAGATAGGTATCGGTGGCATGGCTGGCACCAGCCCCTCAGCCACCTTGAAGAAGAATGTCAATCGTGCCATTTTTTCCTTCTGTCTTGTAATGGAGATAGCTCAAGTTGCTTCAACATCCTGGTAACGCAGCCTTGATCTCTTGATTTGTAATCCCCAGAAATAAATCTAGACAGCCTTCCGTTGGATCGACTCAAGCTTGTCTATATCTTTCTGTAGGAATGGGTCCCATACAATTGAGCTGTATTCAAGAGTGGATCTAACAAGGGATAAGTAGGCTGTTTTCCTGCAGAGTAGTGGGCAGTGTTTAAGGTTTCTCTTGAGGAATCCGAGTGTAGAGCTGGCTTTGTTGGTAATCTTCGTGATGTGGGTTCCAAATTTTAGATTGTCTGTAAAAGTGACACCAAGGTATGGATTTTCATCAACTTGTTGTAGGATATGATTGTCTAGTTGGTAAAAGTTAGTGGATCTGTTGTTGATACTCATAACATAACATTTTTTGGCATTGAATTTCATACCCCAAGTAGATGCCCAAGTTTCCAGTGATTTCAGGTCTGTTTGTAGTTGGAGATGGTCTTATCCTTCCTTCTCAAGAAGAAATGTTTGTGAGTGACTGAAAAATGAGTATTCATTTAAACACCTTTAGACCCACTTACGCATTAGATCTTTTGTTACCTTAACAAACAGGTTGTTAATATTGTATTGATTATAAATTGTAAGGTTACAATATCTGTTTCTCCAGTAATCAATATAATGTTATCTTTCCAGCATGACTTTAATGTTTCTTTTGTAAGCTTTGTTTGCTAGAGCAAAGAATTGTTTAATATGTAATTAAATGGTTAACCATTCTTGTCATTTAACGGTGTTCAAAGCGCTTATATCTATATACGGAGTATTGTTAATGTTATACGGAGAACCGTTTACGCCATTATATTGTGAACCGTTCATATCCATTAATAGTATTATGGAATACTATTTATGTCTTACTGAGAAGCGTTCGTGTCATTATATACGGAGTAGCTTTCATGTAAATATACGGTGAATCATACAGTGTACATGTCATTATTCGATGAATCGTTTATATCCATTATACGGAGTATTGTCTATGCCATACGGTGAAGCGTTTATGTCATTATCCGGTGTACCATTTATTTCATTATACGGTGAACCGACTATATTCATTACACGAAGTATTGTTTATATCATTCGGTGAAGCGTTCATGTCATTATATACGGTGAACCGTTTATTTCATTATACGCTTAACCGCTTATATCCATTATACGGAGTATTGTATATGTCATACGGAGAATCGTTTATGTCATTATATAACGTATCATGCATTTCATTATATGTTGAACCGTTTTTAATGGTAAATGTAACAGAGCTTTGTGAAAATGACCCGAGAATTGCATTAAATTTTCATCTTGAAAATAGGGAAACATCATAAAAGATTTATAATAAAAATCTTTAACTTTTATATCAGAATTTGTACATCTTTGATGTAAATTAAACAGAATTTAGAAGGGAAGTAATAAAGGCGCCCATTGACACTTTTTACTCATAGATTTACTTCCCTTCGTTGATCTAGTTCACATTTATATAGATTTCATGTTCTGTTCTGGGGTATTAAATTTGTATTGCATTTAAATAAGAACATGATAAATTATTGATAATATGCTTAGATAAACCCCGGGGTTAATCAATTCCGTTTCTACAGAATAATTACACCCGAATTGGATTTGGAACGGGATCTATTTCCGGATATTATACCCAGTGTGCAGAGTGCTTTGCCGTTGGTGTCACTAGCTTTAAAAAGTTCAAGTAATTTCTTGCAATAAAAATTTAATTGTGTAAATGTTCAACATGCCCGCGTGTCTTTTTATGCCTGAATGTACTTATAAATGAACTAGTCATAATTTTTCTACTCTAAAACTTATATACAAAACCTGTGGACAGAGGCCACCCCAGAGAGTGGCAAGTTGTCTTTATTTAGAGGTTACTTTATTCCACTTTATCATTGTAAGGATATCAAACAGAGATTGCTATTTACAGGTTCATCTATATTTAGAGGTGGTCTTTTTCACAGTATTGACTGTATAGTTAACATTTGTAATTTGTTATTTACCTCATATTTACATGTATTGTGTATTGAGTGAATAATAAAATCTTGAAAATCTTGAGTACAGGGTACATTGGCATATTTTGATGTATAATATAAGTGTTTTCGTAAATGCTAAAATTGTGTCGGCTCAAATTACCTTCATTCATTTACTTTACAATGTTTTATTTACATGTAGTTTTCAATGCTTTTATACACATATGTACCATCATGAATTGAAAAAAGAAAGTTTAAAACTTGGGGTGCGCTCTGTTTTAATGAATACATTTAACCAAGACGGTTAAACCCGGATGTAATGTACTTTCATTATTGTACACTACCTGTCGCTTTACATTATAATAAATATTTTTTTGTGATTTACCCGTTTAAACACATTTTTTAGGTATAAATATTTTTATAAATACCCGGCTATGCACCGGGTGTATTCACTTCATCTGAATATAATTATTTCACAATCATGATCAACGAATGATAAGCTTTAATAGTTTATTCAGTAAAGCGGAAACTGTTAAAATGTTTTACACTTAAGGAAAATACAAATTTTGAGAGAGAAAAAAATAGTTATGTTGTGAAATAGTTACCCGTTTGAAACGAATTTTATGGAACTATCTAAAATAAACATGTAATTAATAAACTGACAGGTCGTTATACAATGTCTGGTAAGTATATAGTTTCTTTTATATTTTAATTTCAACGATTAAATTAAATTCAACGATTCTGCAATTATCTTGGAGTAAAATTAAATTGAATAACTCTTAATTTACATGCGTTATAAACATTTTGTGACTATGTCGTTTTTCATCGTTGCATATAATTATGACTATCTTGAGCCAAATTGTTGAACTCAGTAGAGCTCTTACACTAGTTACTCGATTAAGAATTTCTACAAGATGCCTCACTTGAAATAAAGTGTTGTATGGAACACATGTGATCGGCCTGGGACAAGGCCTACCCCCAAGGTACCATCCCCAAGGTACCACCCCCAGGAACCTCTATACTACCAAAATGTACTTCAACCCATTCAAAATACATGTCGATATAAAATCAAATAATTCTAATAAAATATATTGCCGATGAAACATAACTTGTGGCATGGAATATCATCATATACCGAGAGTAGTACCCGCATGAAATATACCTACAAATGACTCGGACGTGACACCAACGCTGTCCGTACTGTGAGTTTAACGGGTCAATAGTTTATAGGTCAAGGTCGCCGCTGTCCGTATTAAAGTTTAAATGGAAGGTTGAGGTTGTCATTGAAGTTAACGCCAAATCTATTTATAAATAAACGAGAAAGAAAGAATCACACACGCGACCCTGGTGGGAGTCAGTTATTTTCAGGTCAAGCTCAAGGTCAAATTATATAAAAGATACACTCGTATTCGTACTTAAAAAGAATCTAACAATGTTAAGTTCGGTGCCAGCTTCATATTTACAAACGTTCCCTTATTCTCTGGGCTAGTCCGTGGAGCCACTACTCAATGCGTAGATCCCGGACCTGTATAATTCTAATTAATTGATTAGTGGATACGACACAGCATATTTATTATCAAAAGAGCACATGTCAATGTTTGTGGTTAAATCTATTGTTATTCAATTAAAGGT
Organism: Ruditapes philippinarum; assembly: GCF_026571515.1. NCBI lineage: Eukaryota > Metazoa > Mollusca > Bivalvia > Venerida > Veneridae > Ruditapes > Ruditapes philippinarum. The sequence continues at coordinate 16,572 of NW_026858942.1, forward strand.
CAGAAAAGGGATCTGTCAATACGTACGAAACGCATCTATAGGGTCTATTTTCTCTAAAGTTGACAATCTCCTCATCAGTACAATCTACTAGGGGAGGTAGTCACTGTAAAGGAGTTTGAAAAGTTGATGCTTGTTACCTCCCCTGACAGTCCCTGGCCACTAGATGAAATTTTATCGTCATACCGAATAACAGGATCATCATAACATTAATACTTATTATATGGGGCGTAAATATAAACGAAGTTGCCCCGACCCTATACACTCAGAAAAACAAACAGATAAGATTTTATTTACATTATCCGATAAACTGTCGTAAAAGTTTCCACCTTTTCATATCTTTGGACATTAAATTAAATATTTTAGCTATTTCTGGATCCGTCGATATTTGAATGAAAAGGATTTTAAGTTTATCTTTAACTTTAATAAGGACTTTCTGTGATATACGACACCCACTTAACGTGCAGGTAATTTTAAACCTAAAATGATGAATAGTTTCGGTCAATTATTAACTGGGGATTGAAAGAAAATTGTAAAAAAAAGTAATGAATATAATAGTTTACACTGAAATGATTTGAAAAATAATGAATAGCTCAGACTAATATTTCATAACATTTTAGTAAGAAGGCATATATAGTTTGATGAATTAAAATAAAGCAATGATTGATTCTTTGGATACATTTTAGTTTTAAAAGTAATGAATAGCTTTATTTAGGAAACCAGTAACTGGATTTCAGGATAAAAATATCGGTTTGTAAAGTAATGAATAAGTTAGTAATTCAGGATAAAAAAGCGACTTGCAGATGGAAATAAGCAATCACAAATAGCCACGAAGTCTACCGGCAAAATCAAAGTGTATTTTTTTGTGATCAATTTTTCATGATACCAAGTCTATTATAGGACTTTTTATTTTATATTAACAATTACTTGTAATATTTCAAATTTCATGATAAGTTCGGGATAACCATTTGTATTCTTAGGTACCACTTACATTTTAAGGTTTATTATTAGTTCGTCATTGCCAATTACATCTTTAGCTAATCAATTCACATTTTAAGATACCTACTTTTTGCCTAGGACTTCCAGTTACATTGTAAGAAAACTTTGTGCGTTCAATTGCATTTCAAATTCACAATTAACCACGTTGTATGAATACGTTATATAATTGTACAATATTAATGTTAGTCTTACCATATCAAAGCCACTTAATTATGAACAATAATATATTTTAAAGGAACTCCACTTAGGTTTAAAGGCCTAACAGCATAAAATTTGAAAATCTTACAAATACAAATATCAAGAATTTGAAACTTTCGCAATGGATAACAAAGAAATATACTCAAAATTAAATTAAAAATCGATTTTTTTGTGTGTGCGATTCTTACCCGGATATTTATAAGTGATATGCGTTGGAATACTTTTCATTTTTAGGTTATTTTGCAAAATGATAAATCTGGAAAAATGGGGAGAGGGGAAAAAGCCCGAGAAGTTCCGATTATCTGTAGAATGAAAACATATGATAATTATTATATTGACGTTACGTGGTTGGATCTCCATGATGACTATAAAGTTACCATAGAAGTATCTGATTACTCATTGATACTCTTGTAGATAAGAACAGTAAATATTTATATATCTGTCACAGATTGCATAGAGCAGTATTACAGCTTTAAATCAATTTTATGGAGTAGCATATGGGCCAAAAGTAATTTTTGTTGGGAAGATTTTCATTTTATTGTGTATTTTGGTGTTTATTATAGGATATTGGTTCATCTGCATGTGTTTGTTTCTTGATTAACTTAAAATTATAAAATTGTAAATTATTAATAAATTAAATTATTAGTTATACACACCAACTTCGATAACCATGAGTAAAAAAATCAACTGGTTATGGAGATAGGAATTTCATTGCGCGAGTTTGTCTTTTGGTACCACTTGTACGCCATACATTAAAGTTTAAATACTGGGGTATAAGAATGCTCATATTTCGTACTAGGTCGAAAATTGTCAGAGACAACTTCAAGGATGAGCTCCAGATATTGTGATATTGTATTTAGCTTTAATAAATATACGTGGGAGCTCGTTTCAATAGCTGTAGTTCTAAGATAACATTTTCGTCTTTTCAATAATACTTGCAATGTGGTAATTAACAACGGTTTTAATAACCTAATGTAAATAAGATGTTCATATTTCACTAGAAACTTTAAAGTTAACCGGAGATGGAAAATTTGTAATCTTAAAAAAAACCTCGATGTAAAAGAAACGCTATTCGGTGTTGAGATTTAATTTGTTGGAAAAATGGATTAAACTAATACTTTTTTAACGATAAATGTTGAACTTAGAATATATCAAATATGACATGAAACGTTTGCTTTAAAAGAAGTTTTTTTGTATGATAATATAACAATATGCTAAGAAGGGCAGGTGAGCAACTTTTTTTTAAAACGTAATTTTTATCATGTTATCACTTTAATTAACTATCTTATCTTATCTTATCTTGTTATGTTGTCTAAGTTTTTATTGGACATGTGCGCCGATTTTATCCGATCGCTCGGTCATTTTTGTATTACCATTTCTTTTTTGGCCGAAGACCGTCTATAATCAGTTTGACATTCTGTAAAACTGGAAGAATGGAATATCAGAAGAATTTTCATTGGTCAAGGATGAGCCAAAATATTTCCGTAAAATCAAATACCGATATTTTAGGAAAGGTTAAAAGATTTAAGATTTAAGAAATAATTTAGATATTGCGTGCGATTAACGATGGATTTTATCAGTATTTATAACCGTATTTCTACTGCGTTACTAACGTAGTAAAGGCTTTTTTTCCAAAATATTTTGACCCTATTTTGGTAATTTACATGGTTTGTGAGTGCCGTTTGAAATGTGTAAATTGCTTCCTTTCGGTTACTTCACAATATCACAGCATGAATCTGTAGGCGTGTGACTTTAATCCACAGATTTATTTTCCCTTTAATGGTGTATACATGTATTTTTGTAAGAGATAAGGCTACACTGAAAATATTTTTCTTCTTTATTACTTATTGAACAAACATTTTATTGACAAAATCTTAGATATATTGAATACGTGAAGCTTACCTGGACCATTCACTGGCCTTCAGCAAACAGAAGTGTTTGAAGTTATGTCAATAGGAACAGTGTCTCGGTCACTGTGTGGAAAAATAAATTTTCCCCATTTTTTCTCATAGTTTTTTTTAATTGAATTATAGCTCTATTCTTTAAAAGGGTGTTGGTCAATGTTCGTAAGGGTCATGCACATGACGGCTAAATAAAGATGTTCCTCTGTCTTCTTCTTTTCTCATCCAGCATTAATTTATCGGCATATGTCTTAAATATTTGATACATATATCTTACATGGTCCATGAGGGAGTTTAATACTAATAGGACCAAAGTGAAATCTCACGCGACTTTATGCCTATCCAAGTATTAATTTCTTCTGATGATATTTCATTTTTTTTTACAGCCGCGTCACGACAAAACCAACATAAAGGGTTTGCGACCAGCATAGATCCAGACCAGCCTGCGCATCCGCGCAATCTGATCAGGATCCATGTTGTTCGCTATCAGTTTCTCTACTTGTTATAGGGTTGGTAAGCGAACAGCATGGGTCCTGATCAGACTGCTGCGCAGGCTGGTCTGGATCCATGCTGGTCGCAAACGCATTACGTTGGTTTTGGGGGCGTCCGTGGCCGAGTGGTTAAGGTCGTTGACTTCAAACCATTTGCCCCTCACCACTGTGGGTTCGAATCCCGACAGGGACTTTGGATTCTTTCATGTGAGGAAGCTCCAACTAGCTTACGGAACGTCGGTGGTTCTGCTTAGATGCCCGTTCGTGCCTGAAATAATGCACGGAGGGGCACCCGAGGTCCTCCACCAGTAAAGCTGGAACGTCGCCAAATGACCTATACTGTGTCGGTGTGACGTAAAACCCAATCAAACAAACAAACGTTGGTTTTGTCGTGACGCGGCTCGTATGTATTTTGTTGGTGCCCTGCATTGTCCTCTATATTTTGGTATGTTTTCATTTCCTGTTGGGTAAACTGTTTTGAAGAAAAACAACAAAATATATCACACGACATGGGAGCTGGATTTTGAAGTGATGAAGGATCAAAACACTCCAAGAGCTAAGTTCCGCGTCTTTTTTTTATCCGTGCAATAAATCCCCATAGATTTCACCAATTTTATTTTTTCGGTAATTTCCGTCATAACTGATTGTCAATCGGAACGACCTCGGCTAATATTCATAATTTGAAGACTGACGGAAATGGATGAAAAGTTACGATTGAATGATTGTGAGCAGATGTGCAATCGGCGGGATGTTTCGAATGCGATAGAATGTTAAAATCACATTGAAGGCATTGTGTATGGCTTATACATGTTTTATTATATGTTAAGTCAATTTATATTTGAGCCGTGCCATGACAAAACCAACATAATGGGTTTGCGACCAGCATGGATCCAGACCAGCCTACGCATCCGTGCCGTCTGATCAGGATCCATGCTGTTCGCTATCAGTTTCCTTACCTGTTATAGGGTTTGTAAGCGAACAGCATGGATCCTGATCATTAAATGCGCGGATGCGCAGGCTGGTCTGGATCCATGCTGGTCGCAAACCCATTATGCTGGTTTTTTGTCATGGCACGGCTCACTTTTAAAACTGTCAATAGATTGTAACATCTGTGTCTCTGTCTGTCAAGAATAAGAATAATCATACTGATTTTGTGATACTACTTTTTGTTTATAGCATAAACATCTTTGTATACGGTTTTTTTTTTATTTTATAGATAAAATATGCAAACGATCACCATTGTTATGGCAGATATCGACTTTTATTATAGTAATCTGTAAACAATACCCTCACGTAGCTTCACAAGAACGTGAGCGATAATGAAACATCCGGCCCATGCGCAGGAGAGTACTGTACGCAAGCATTTTTATTTCATCACAGCGTCTATATTTATATATAACTCGAAAAACCCAATTATTTTTCCCTTTTTAAAATATGGACAGTGTTTGAACATTTGCAGAACAGCTCAACAGAAATTTAATTAAAAATTACAAAAATCATATATTTATTTTCTTTTTCAGGCTACTATTAAATGTTTATCAAAAACCTTAAATTCGTGAAATTGCACCAAGCATTTTGATGACAATTTTAAAAAATTTGGGAAAATCAGGGTTTAAATCCTTAAAAAAAATGTATTCCCAAAATTTTTTGCGTAGAATAATTAGCTATTAAAAATTTCCTTTGTCTGGGAAAAAAAATGGGGGTAAAACCCGGGGCAGCGGCCCGAATCTCCCACGCATTTATCTCCCCCCTTACATGGAAATTAAAAGCCGTAGCTAAACCATGCCCGGAGGGGTTGACCCCTTATGGGAAAGCCTGACTGTCTGATGAATCAAAGTTTTTGTTATTTTTTGAAACGATTTATATTATTTTGTTTTTTTGAGGGGTTAAATTCAATTACATCATGTTCTTGTCAAAAGGGAAAATCTAAATTGTACAAAACAAAATTTTTAAATTTTTAAAAAGATTATGATAAAATTGCAGACAACATCCCCAACTTGTCAAAGTATCCTGATGACTTGTGCAAAAAAGCAAAGTTTTAATTTCAAAGTTTTTAATTTATGACTTTTTTGCAAAAAACATGGGAAATTGTCAAAAAGTAAAAACTTGTGCAAAAACATTTAAAAAATGTCAATTATTTGATTACATGTGCAAAACAGCAAAGTTAAAATTGTCAAAAATCGTGATAACTTTTGCAAAACCCATGTTAATTGTCAAAGTATAATGAAAACTTGTGCAAACAAAATGTTTTAAAATTGTCGAAAATTTTTTGATGACATGTTCAAACAGGGATGTTTAAATTGTTTAAAAATACATGTATTTGGCAAACAGAGTTAACAAATTTAAATTACCATTTTTGACTTGTGAAACAACATGTAACTTTCAAAGAATTTTGTGATGAAAAATTTTGGGGAAATACAATTTTATTTGATACATTTTGACATTTAACAAACCCACCTTCTTTTTTAAAATTGTCAAAGTATGTTTTATAAAATTTTTCAAAATACCTTTTAACCCTGATCAAAAAATTTTCCCTGGGGACATTGTAAAACAGCATTGGGGAAAAATTTTCTTGGTTTAAAATTTCCAAGTTTAAAAAATTTTATGGGCCCAAAGCATTTAAAACTTTTTCCAGAGTAATCATTTGAATAGGGCTTTGTGCAAACTAAAATGTTAACTTTGGGCCAAATTTTAAATTTAATCTTGGCAAAAAAGCCATGTTAAAATTGTCAAAAAAAACAAAAGATGAAACCCGTGCAAACAGTAAAGTTTTAAATTGTCAACCCCTCGTGATAACATTGAAAAACCCAAAATTTCTTTTCTTTCCAAGTATCTGGGGACTGTGAAAGCGACATGGAAAATTGGTTTAAAAAATTTCAAAGTAAAAATGCCAAAAAAGGGATGTTTTAAATTGTCAAAGGTTTTCTGAGACTTGTGCAAATTTCCATTTATTTGTTTAAAAATTTTCATGCATGACTTTTACAAAAAAACATTGGGGAACTGTTCAAACAAAAACGTTTATTCTTTTTGCAAAACAAATGTTAACTTGTTTAGGGATTAAAGGGGCAATTTTTCACGGGTAATTCAAAAGTTAAAATGCTGTTTGCACATTCATCATTAAAATTTTGACAAATTTAAAATGTCGTTTTCCCCAATCATTTATGTTTAAAAATTTTTACAAAATTAAAAAAAATGGTTCCGGGGTTTAAAAATCATCATGATACTTTTACAAGTTAAAATGTTGCCTGCAGCATGTCATAAATGATTATTTGACAAGTTAAACTATGCTGTTTGGAACAAGTCAGCAATTGGTCTTTTAGACACGATAATGAAATGTAAAAATTGCACATCGTTAAAGTATGCTTAAAATTAAAGGGACAAAATAATACCATCCCCAGTTTCAAGCAAGATAGCAAAATATTTATAAGGGGGCATTATAAGACAGGTCGACGGCGTTCCAAATAGGCCCTACTGTACCACCAAACTGTTTATTTTGCTACGCACGTATTAGTCATGACAAATTGTGAAGATTTTCATTTACAAACTTCACGGTTTGTATATTACGCAAAAAAAAATTTTTGCCGTACTTCAAGTGAACCCTAGATCTATATTTTTGGATGTTATTTATAAAATGATGATATTTTTTTGTGCTTTTGGTCAATGGTATAAGAAAATTGCAGTGGGTATAAAATTAATCACAGCTGTTTTGAAAATTAATTTGTAAAAGGCTATCATAAAAGCTTTTAACCAGGTGTTATATGACATTATCGACTCTGGTATCATAGTTTACCATATCTACAGTATAAAGTGCATCGAGGCCTTTTTAAAAGATGTGTCAATACCACGGTGGTTTATTGATTATGGCGTCATTTCCTAACAAACATTAGATTCTTAGCAATTTATAGCAAACATTGCAGAAATCAGATATGAATATTTTTTCATCTCTGTTTCTGATGTAACATTAATCGATAAAATAGATTCTAATTATTTCAACTCTATAAAAAAATGAGGTACACCGTAATGTATATGACGTCATGTAGTGTTAAACGTGTCAATTACATGTATTGAACATTTTCATGGAATCATCCATGGCTGCTTTCTCTTCGAGGTCAAAAATATATATCAGCATGATTAATACCCACTGAAAATTGTTGATTTCAAAGCAAAAAAAGCAGCAACCATGTCCAAATTTTTCTGAACAATTAAAAAAAAAATGTTATATTTTCGTTTCAATGCAGAATGCAACAGCAACTTTTTGTTGGTTTGTCGTCGCCTCTGTTTGCTTCCTTGCAGTGTCTTACATGTCAGGTAAATTTCGTTCAAAAGATAATTAAGTTGGAAGTGACCCCAAAATTTTTTGCTTTCTTTTTTCTTTAAAGAATTTATAAAGATTAAATTATAAAAATTATACATGTATTATTTCCCAGAATTTTGCAGGGATCACTACTGTGGGAGGCGGGCCCTTTTTTCCCAAACCATTTTGGGGAAAAGAAATGGGCCCCAAGCCCCAGTTGGTAAATTTGTTCAAAAAATTATTTAATTGGGAAAATTTTTGGTCCCTTTTTGAAACCTCCTTCTTGCTCTTTGAGCATAGTTTTTTGAATTGGGGCAACGATTGCAAATATCTTTAAAAGTTTAAAAAATTTTACAATGAAATGTGGGGAAAATCTTTTATTTTTTTTAAAATAGTAAATACCTTTACTGTACAGTACTGAAATAATCAAAAAATCTGTCAGTTTAGATAACGGGAAATTTCATTTTTGTTTGGGGAATTTTTTTTAAAAGTTTGGGGAAACAAAATAAGCATTTTGCCATTGGAAAATAGTCGGGTTTAATTTTGAAATTAAAACCCCGTGGAGAAAACTGGGAAAACCCCATCCCTTTTTGATATTTAAAATTTGGGCTCTATGTGAAAATGACTTTAATGCGTCAATTTTTCCCGGGTTTTTTTAAAAGTTCTGTCGGAATTTAAAACCCTTTTAAAGTTAAATTTTTAAGAAAAAACCAATTCTTTTAACTCTCATATGACCCCTTTCCAGACAAAAACCCAAAACGCCTTTCCTTTGCTTTAATTAATTAATTAATTCAAGTGCTTACAAATAAAAATTTTTAACAACAAAAAAATGTGTGATGACCAAATTTGTAACCTTTTTGTAAAATTCCAAATTTATTATCAAAAAATTTCCCCAAATTTTTTCGTTTTTTTTTCCCCCAAAAAAGGGTCGTCCGGCATTTCCCCATACACACACCACGCCCCAAACCCCCGGGGTTGAAGAAGTCAGAAAATTTTAAAAACGTGCCAGTTTCTGTCTTGACCCCATGAAGCCCTAGAAAAAGATTAAAACAAATCGTCGTCCATTTCCGTTCGAAGATGCTAAACCGTTTCATCATGGAAAATATAAATCATCTGTTTTTTCTTACTTCCTTTTTTACTAGTAAAAATTCCTTGTTTTCCCTTAGTTATTCATATTTCCCGATTTTTTTTTTCCCTCCCTATATGTTTTTCTCTTAAATAACTTTAATTATCCCCCCATTTAAATTGTTTCTTGTCTTCCAATTAATTTTTTCTTTTTTTAAATTTTTTTTTTTTTGTCCCAAAGTTTGGGTTTTTTTTTTTTACTATTATTTCCTTTTCTTTGACTTTTCCCCTTTTTCGGGGTTTTAGCTCACCTGAGCAATCCCTAAATTTTTTGGGGCTTTAGGATCACCCCTTTCGTCGTCCGCCCTTTCCCTTTTTCACATTTTTTTAAAAACCAAACATCCCCTCTGAAACCGAAAGGGCCCAGATCAAAAAAACTTCACAGGGATGTTTTGTGGGGAACCCCTTTAAAACAAATTTTTTTCCCAAAAAATTTTCTTTTCCATGCAGAACTCTGGTTCCCAAAGGGGCAACCAAAAGAAAAAACTTTTTAAAAATTTCTTCTAAAAAACCCAAAGAGCTAGAGCTTAGAAATTTTGGGAAATGAAAAAATCTTCTAGTAAGTTTCTACCCAAATTTTTTTCAAAATTTAAAAGCCCCTGGGGTCAAAATTTGGGCCCCCCCCAGGGGATCATTGATTTTCCCCATATGCATAAAAGTTTTAAAAAATTAAAAAATCTTTTTTTAAAGAAAAACCCCAAAAAAGCTAGGGGCTAAGAAAATTTTGCAATGAAACATCTTCTAATGGGTGTCTTTCCAAGTTTTTTTCAAAAAAGTCCCGGGGTCAAAAAATTGGGCCCCCCCCGAGGGGGATTTATTTTCCCCATAAAGCATAACATGTAGTAAAAAAATTTAAAAAAACTTCTTTTAAAAGAACCCAAAAAAATTAGAGCTAAGATATTTAGCATGAAAACATTTTAATGGGTGTCTACCCAAATTTGTTCAAATAAAAGTCCTGGGGTCAAAATTGGCCCCCCCCCCAGGGGGTCATTGATTTTCACATTAAAGCATATAGTAAAAAACTTTAAATATTTCTTTTAAAAAAACTAAAAAAGCTAGACTAAGATATTTACATGAAAAATGTTTTTAATGGAGTTTACCAAAGTTTGTTCAAAATTTAAAAGGCCCCGGGTCCCAAAAATTTGGCCCCCGCCCCCGGTCATTGATTTTCCTTATATGTGTATAGCAAAACCCCTTTAAAAAAACTTTTTTGAAAAAACCAAAAAAGCCCAGAGTTAGATCTAAGGGATGAAACATCTTTTAGTTTAGTGTTTTTTACCAAGTTTGTTTTAAATAAAAGCCCTGGGGTCAAAAAAAAGGGGCCCCCCCCCGGGGGGCTTCATTTTTTTTATATGTTATTACAAAAACTTAAAAAATCTTCTTTGAAAAACTCAACAGCTTTGAGTTTTGATATTAAGGGACGAAGATTTTTCTAGTGAGTGTCTACAAAATTTGTTTTTAAAATAAAAGCCCTGGGGTCAAAATTGGCCCGCCCCGGGGGCATTGATTTCCCTTTTATGTGTATAGCAAAAAATTTTAAAAATCTTCCCTTTAAAAAAAAACCCAAAAAGCCCAGAGTTTAGATTCTTAAAACATAAAAATCTTCTAGTGAAGGGGTTTTACCAAGTTTGTTAAATAAAAAACCCTGGGGTCAAAAAAATTTGGGCCCGCCCCGGGGTCATTCATTTTTCTTATAAAACATGTGTATAACAAAAACTTAAAAAAACTTCTTTTAAAAAACTCAAAAAAAGCTTGAAATTTTGATATTAAGCAGAACATCTTTTAGTGAGTGGGTTTCAAAGGGTTTTTTTCAAAATTTAAAAAAACCCCGGGGGGTCAAAAAATTTGGGCCCCCCCCAGGGGGCATTGACTTTTTCCCAAAATTGTGTAAAAGCCAAAAAATTAAACTTTTTTTGAAAAAAAACCCGAATAGCTACAGTTTTTGATATTTAAGCATGAAAACCCTTTTCTTTGTAAGTGTCTAAAAAGATTTTTCAAATAAAAACCCTTGGGGTCAAAAATTGGCCCTGGGCCCCCGGGGTGTCATTGTTTTTTTAAATTTTATGTGTAAAGAAAAACTTGAAACCCGCTAAGGACCTTTGATTTTTTCCATGAAAAACTCCTAATGGGTGTCTACCCAAAATTTGTTTTAAATAACAGCCCTGGGGTTTAAAATGGCCCCACTTCGGGCCCCCAAAATACAGGTGAGCGACTTTTGTCCCGTGTTTTTGATTTTTTTCTTTCCTCCATCGATTTTATTTTTACATTTCAATGATGTTTTATAAACCCCCCCGTAAAAAGTTTTCTAGTTTCAAAGTTTTCGAATTTTTGTTTTAATTTTTTCCTCTGTCGATTTTCAATTGATGTTTTCGAATTATTTATTTTATTTTCCCCCGTTTTAATGTTACGGGTTTTTTTTCAAATTACAATGTCATGTTTTGTGTTAATTTTCCCTTTTTCGATTTTACTAGTATTTTTATTTTTAATTTTGGGGGGCAGATTTGGGGATTTCTTTTGTTTTAGACCATCATCTTTTACCGGTTACGGGGTTTTAGGATATATGTATTTTTTTTTCTCTACGATGAATGGGACAAATTTATTTTTTCATGCAAAACTAATACAAAACATTGCCGTCTTTGAGTTTAAGTTAGTGATCCTTTTTACGTGTGGGTTTTTTTTTATATAATAAAGCATATTTGCTTAACAGTAAATGCCTTATTGTTTTGGACCATTTTATTAAAAATCAATGTATTACTTCTGGGCTATCAGCTTGTCCATTAGTCGGCAGAAGTATAGGGGTTGGTCAGACGTCACGGATTTACAAACGCCCCGTCTTTTCTGGTGTAAAAGACAAACGATTTTGGTCCCAGGGGGGGAATTTAAAATAACCGCTGCACTGTAGTCTGTTATCTTTTACTTTAAAACCTTTTTCACCCATAGCTCTGTTGCGAAATGTTTTTCGTAAAAAAAAACATATCTCTTCTTTTCTTTTAGAGACGACAAAGAAGCGGTGGATTTAAAAAACAAAAAACCGGGGCTTTGTTTGGGGAATGACCAGTCCAAAAACTTACAGAAGAAAACTATTCCGTCAGGATACTTTTGGGGTCATCGGTGAAAAAACTTATTTTCATCAGTTCCCAAAAAAACCAAGTTTCCCCCGTAGGTATTGATGTCCCAGAAAGGAAAAGATCAAATTTTACTGGTAAAACGATGAAAGGGTTTTGTCATTTTTGAGAATCATTTCGAGAGGCAGACTGGTTTATGAAAGCAGACGTGTCCCACGTCATTTGAAAATTTACGTTACTTCCTTTCTAGTCAAAAAAAAACGACCCCCAATTTTTTTTGGACATCATTTTAAAAATTTGTGAAGCAAGGTTACTTTAGTGGGGGTGCGGGATATGTTCTTTGCAAAGAGGCAATGCGGCGATTGGCGGCGCGGGGAAAGATTCAAAAATTTTGTCCCAAGATGGCGGCGAGAAATGCTGAATTCGGCCCAAAGTATGCAAAATTTAGGAGTGAAAGTTGGGGAATTCCACAAAATAAACTTTGGAAAAAGTAATTTTTTTGTTTTTACCCGGGAAAACCCCTTTTCGGGGGGGTATCCGATGGTACATAAATTGATGCTCATGGTGCTAAAAAAGGGACCCAAGTTTATTGATATTTGCTCACCCCGAGCAAAAGTGCTTAAAGGGGAGCCATTTATAGCTCAATGTTCGTCC
>NW_026858943.1:0-25135 GCF_026571515.1 Ruditapes philippinarum
TACTTAAGCGCTTAGACGAACGCAGACGCACGCTAAACGTTTCTGGGAATAAGAAACGCACGCTTTCAGACGCCACGATAAACGAAAAACGATACACGAAAAACGATAAACGTTAAACGCTTGTAAACGATGCACGCTTGAGAAAGCGTTTCAGCAAACGCACGTTGCACGCTGTACGCACGCACGTTACACGAAAAACGGACGCACGAAAAACGCTATTTTTGACAACCGAAACGTTCACCCTACTGTATATGTTTACATTGGTCAGTATTCTAAGAATTCAAATGATTGGTTCACGGATCGTTGGTTTTAAGCTATTTTTATGTCATGTGATTTCTTGGCGGCAAAGTCATTATTTCTTTGTTGTATTTGAAGAAGAGATGTTAAAAAATAAGTGTTTTGTGGTCAAGTTCTTTATTTCTTATGTTGGTATGTATTTATCCTGACTGCTATTATTGTTTTATTGTAAATATGTAGAATTGCATCATTGTGATTCTGTTCTATTTTGATGCAGTCCATTGATTGTAAACTTTGTAAATAAGTATGAGTTTCAGAATGACATCTATCTATCAAGTCACCTTTTCATCTTTTATTCACTATTAATATTTAACCTTGCAGTTAACAGTCACTGGTGTGATAGTCAGAGAAGGTATTAGGTACTACACTCATCCCTCAGATGGAAAGTTACATGTGTGATGTATTGTGTATTGTTTAAAAGGTAAAATATGTTAATTGTGTGTATAATTCCATTAGCTATGATATTATATTTAAGGACTGTTGCTGAGTTTAAAGAACTGAATTGGCCACTAGACATGTAATTGATTATGTTCTAGATTAAGAACATAAGAATATTGAATTAATTCATTTTATGCATTGTTTTTCTACTTTATTTTACTTATATTTACATAATGTTATATACTTATTTCAGAATGTTGTTTGTACCTATCAAATCTACTTGTTGTAACAACCTTAATTGAAGATTGGATCAGTATATAAACAGGACAGAACTTTACAGCTGTTGCTTAAATGATTTAATCCCGAACTTACTTACCCTCAGGGGCTTCGGATAATTATATTTATATTGCGCCGAACCACCCCTATTACATACGTCACATCAAATATTCAAATATTTTGGTTGCCGGCTAATCTTATTAGTATAGCAAATTCAAGATTTTACGCATAACGTTGTAGATTGCCGTTATTTCATACAAATTAACGACCTTGTGCTTTGACTAGCTTGGTCTAAGACAAATTCAATCTACTGGATTAGAAAATGCTTTGTTTATTTTTTAATGAGAAATGAAATATATATCATTTCGGAGCTAGAAATCAATATCTTCACGCGCTTTTCCATATCAAAATATTCATATATAATAGAATATATTTCTCTTTCATTTATAACTATGTTTTCGACATTAAACGAACATATTTTATTCGAAAAGTTACTTTCTAAAAGTTATCTTCTTATTTCCAATTATCACCAGTCGAAATATGATAAGATCTTAACAGTTATGAAAATTTACGTTTAAATTTGTTACCAAAAAAAAACCGGAGAAGTTAGAAGCAACTTTAATTATATATTTTTAAATCCTGACTACTCAAACAAAAGAAAGAGAATATTAAACCCTATATTAATATATTCATTTAATTTTTGATACCCCGATATAACAATAATGAAAAGTAATTACTTCCAACATAAAAGTTCAATTGAGTAAATATTTGTAAATTGCTATCTAACACATGGGAAATAGGGATATGAAGAATAAAACAACAAGCAGAAAAAAAAACCACAGACTGATTATTTGGCACCACAAAATTATGTCCATCAATTTGATTTGATTTAAAGCACGAGCACGTTCAGGGCAGCAGAAAACGCTCTTCATTTGTGTTTCATTTGTGTTTCATTATGAACTCATTTTTTGTTTCAACATGAACAATCTTTTAGTACGTTTGCATTAAACATTACCGATTTAATTTAATGGAGTAATGAAAGATGTAAGTATAAACGAATATATTCAAAGATACATAAACAGTCACATAATTTCTCAATTCGTTTAACTCAAAACAAAAATAAACATTATACTTATTTATACAAATGCACATGATACGGTAGTTAAAGTGAATGGATAAAAATTATTGATAACAACTATTTATTATCATACAGAACACTTTAAAAGAGATAAGGGTTTAGAATTCAGATAACGTGTAGGGCCATAAATGATAACGACAATATTTCAAACGTGCTATAACTAATCAGACAATTTAAACTTTACATAAATTACAGTCTAACTACGGGTTTTTTACCCATCCGTTATAATCAGCTCAGTAGGCTCACTGTCCTGTTAAATACATTTAATATAATATGAACGTTATCTATCGTTGACATCAACACGCGAATAAAGGCGTAATAACGCGAACCAAAAGGCGTAATAACGCAAAACAATAGTCAGTGGCATAGTAATGTAAGAAAGGAAGAACTATGTTGATCTAAATGAATTGATCAAGATGTGCGTTTTATTTTCGTTTTTTTTTCAATTCTGTACGAATACGTCCTAATATCACACTCTGATTTTTTAATAATTTATAAGGAAATGCCTTCCCCAAATAAGAGGTTAACTATCACCCAACCATAAGATACTTTTCTACAAAGACAAGGCAGACAATGTCTCCTAATTAGGACTTAATTGTAACACTATCACCCTTTAAGCGTACCTATCAATAATTAAGATACATTTTCACCCTAATGTGACTTATTTATATCTCACGTTTTTTTTCCAGATATTTTTACCTATAGCTTATTACATATAACTTAATTAGGAGTGACAATCACATAATTAGAAGACACTACAGGTTATTTGGATACAGGTCATATCCGTAGATAATTGAACATATGACGCACGTATAAGATAACATAAAATAAGATAAGATAAGATAAGAAAAGAAATTTATTTACTATTATAGTGACATGTGTAAAATCAATTATGAGATACATGTGAATTAAGAGAAACTGCGTTTACATCCAGTCCAATGGACTATAAGTCTCCAAGTCACCTTATATTGACACATATCAAAGAGTCAAATAGTTTACATTATTACTGCGCAAATGGAATGATAGTTATTGTAAATGTATATTATATTAATACCTTGAGAAATTAATTCAGATCAATATTGTTCTTCCTTTCACACGTTACAAGGAAGACGTGTGTACAAAGATTGGCTGAAACTATTGGAATAAAATCAACGGAATCTAATCAGAAATAATGTCAACTCTGTGCACGCCAATTTTCAAGACGCTACTTGAAAGTTCGCAAAGTGTCGCGTTCTACCCTTAGCTTTAACGCCTATATTGGCGTAACTTTGCCTTTATTCGCATTATTACGCCTTTTCTTCCGCGTAATAACGCATTTTGATTCGCGTAATAATGCCTTTATTCGCGTTATAATGCCTTTGCATTTTTTTTTTCATTTTATTTTATACTATTAGGCTTTTGTACTATATTAAATCCATTTAACTTACATACGAGACCTGTTGCCGCCTGTGTGGATTAAAGAATTGTTGCCGCTTATACCCTGAGCTTATAGCTTTTACAAACACTCAAAAAGTCAGCGGGAATTTTCAATGGGAACAATTATTTTGCGTGTAACATTCACACAAAATTTGTATTTTTAAAAGAAATTGATGAAACTACGTCAAGTGAGCAAAGAGTACAGGTTCAATGATGTGAAAGTTAATGTATTGACTTTATAGCCGGCAAATTTCAGCACCGTTTCAAATTGAATTTGAGATATTTTTACATATTTTGACATTTACAGTTTCTTTGAACAGGCCTAAGGGCGACCTGAAAATGCATTTGTTTACACTTGAAAAGTAAATGATGGTATTAGAATTTTTTTCAAATGTTCGTAACACTATATCAGTAGCCGCTAAGCATACATAAATAAGCAAAAGTATCAAAACCTCTATGACCTAACGAATGGATCGGAATGAAGTCTTTAAGATGATAAGTTCATTGTATTATATGTCAATCCTAATTGCCGAGGTTGTTGTTATAAAAAAAACTCTACAATGAAAAGAAAAGAAAATTCTATTTGAAAAAAAAACAACAACAACAACAAAACAAAACAATAAAAATTCCAAATTAATTGAAATTCAAAAGCGAATATATAATTATGTCGACGGCGATGAAGGTAATGATCAATCAGCAAAAGTACTATGTAATCCCCCGAGTCGTGAACTTAAATTTACATAAATCAAGCCCAATCTTGTTTATTGGAAATGATACCGAAACTGGAATAAATCACTTTCTTTGCATTTATGTTATAAACACATTTTTGTTTTATCTTGATACATTTTCTGTTATTATATTTGCCGTGTTTTCATTAAAATTTATTACTGTAATTATGTTTGATAATCGCAGTTGTTAACAACAACTAATTTCAAATAAACTTCCCTTTTCAATTTTTAAAGCATTAAAGCAATAAAAGATAATTTTGATTCTTTTAGCAAATGAAATATTAATTTTTGAATAAATGCTTTCCGAAGTTATAGATAACCATGTTCTGTATGAATTATTATCAAAGATTCTTTAAATCATGCTAAATGTTACCTCTGAGTCCGTAAAATAATTAACTTCCTTTCAAAGAATTTCGTGTCACGAGGGTTCATTCGATTATTTCTGATCTTATCGTTAAATCTAATAACTAAAATACCATACATGTATACCAGTTTATTGGTAATGGCATTGATTTGAACGTTAAAACTTGCATCGGCTATGTCTAATATTAACTCAAACAAATTATTTATTCAAATCTTTTTTTCAAATATTTCAATCTTCGGCAGCGTTCTAATGAGGTAAGTTTGACATAAAGAAGTTAACTCACTGGTCACGTAATGGATGATTACAACGGAAAAAAAGGAACAACATTTAAAATTTACTTAATGTTTACTTGTCAGATTACCGAAAGTAATCACTACTTTCCTTTGGACAAACAAAACAGCAACACAAATATTTAAGTCTATTTAAATTTTGGCCTAATCAATTTTAGTTGAAACGAAACCGAAACTTGAATAAAACATTGCATTTGCGTTTATGACAGACAAACAGACAGACAGACAGACAGATAATTTATTTAAGTCTCACTTTTGTACATATATAACATATTAAATACAATAAAATAGATAAAATGCAAGTAATGTACAAAACCACTCTAAAAGAGTTATGAGAGACTAAGAGATAATATTGCATATCACATTACCATATAAAATAAACATATTCTCATTCTTGGAAATTAAAACAAACCTTAAACGACTCGTATAAACATTAAATTAAGACATTATTAATAAAATACTTATTTAACATGTCAAACCGTGAAAATAGATATATACATATTAAAACTTATAAACTCATTTTTAAAATATTAAGCAAATATCACATGCAATTGTACAACTTTTTACGTCTTTCTTGTAAAATATTAGAGCAGGCTCTGGCCGTATATTTAACAATATCGGCATTTGACAATAGATAGACAAACTGTTCTGACTCACTATACAATGGAAAATCTTGATTCTGTTCAGTGACTTTTCTATACAACTCTTGTCTAATTGTGTCATATAAAGAACAATGGATTTTAATACATGAATCTCATCTTCAATACATGTGTTGCAGTGAAAACATAGTCTTTGATCAATTGGTAAGCTATTATAGCGACCAGTCTCTATTTTGAGAGGGGCTACCCAAGTTCTAAATTTCGCCAAAGCACTTCTGTGACTTCTTGGTAAAATTTCACTTTTAATATATGTTTCTGTTTTATATTCACTCTTAAATGTTCTGTAGTGTCTTAATTTATTACCTCTATTTTTGCCACTAACTCCCGTATCTGAGTTTATACATCTTTGCCAGTTAGCTTTAAATTCATTAAACAAAAACGATTGTATTTCGTTATTAATTTGTTTTCTTGTTGCAACTGGATAAATATCATTGGTTTTTAATGTATTTAGCCCTGCGCGCGTTACAAGTTTTTCAAGACTAAAACACCAGTTTTTCATACGGGCTCTTGAACTAAATGACCACTGGAAAATATGGTTGTTAAGTCTACTTTTGTCTATAGCATTTAGCCGGAACCAGTGGCCAATAACTGACTTCCATTGACGTATCTGTGGTGGTATCCAGCCCATATCTCCCGTCACCGCTGCATTAGACGTGTACTTGCCCACTCCTAGGTAAAATCTGCATGCCCGGTGATGTACAGCGTTAATTGAAGAGAACTCTCTGGTGCCCCATACCGCGGCACCATAACTAATTACGGGCCACACCATACTGTCATAAAGTTTGGTGAACACATTATATGGCATTCCTCCCATCACTTTGAATTTGCTTATTAGTAATCCAAGCGATCGAGTGGCAGCGTCGGCTACATACTTAGCTATTTTGGAGTAGTCCATTGTTTCATTTAACATCAAGCCGAGGTATTTGTATCGGTCAACGTAGTCTATTAAGATATTATTTATTTTGAACGTAAAGTTACTTCTTATTACTGTATTTCTACGGAAATGCACCACCTTTGTTTTATCAATATTAACCGTTCATGTTGTTTCGATTACACCACGCCCCCAGGCAGTCTATCATTACTTGAAGTTGCTCTTCGTTTTCGGCTATGAGTGCTAAGTCGTCAGCATAGAGGAGGTGGCAAATAGTTCGTCCATCTATATTTATACCAATGTTCAATTCTTCTAGTTGTTTACTAAGGTCATCAATGTAAATGTTAAATGCTGTCGTGGAAAGCAGACACCCTTGCTTCAAGCCAATGTCTACTTGGAACCATTCAGTTGTGTAATTATTAATTTTCACCGCACATCGCACATCCTTGTATAAAGATTTGATTGCAAGTAACATGTTACCTTTAACACCGAGTTTCTGCATTTTATGCCAAAGGTTTTGTCTCTCTATCCTGTCATAGGCTTTGTTGAAATCGACAAAGCACACAAAAGTGATAAAAATGTGATAATTATGTGTTTTATCTCTTTTTGCCTTTGTTAGTTATTTGAAATAATTTTACAAATTAATGCGAATTGAAGTTATTATAAATAATGGTCTCTGTATATTTTTTTTTACCTCAAATCATTAATCATTCAAAATTGTACCTCCGCGTCCTAAAGTTATTAACTTCCTTTCAAAGAAATTCGTGTCACGTGAATTGATTAGATTACTTCCGACCTTATTGTGAAATCATTATGCTAATATATTTATTACGAATATATAATTAATTTAATTGTTTAACCGTTAAACTTTCTAGACAAAAATAGGGTTAAGGTAGTTTTTCAGTGGTGTATTGCAGACTCTTAGTGTTATGTTGTATTTTTTCATTTTCAGTTAAAAAATAGAAACATAAAACTAAGTTTACTAGGAACCTACATGTTTGACTATAATTGACTTTTCGTTTTAGAATTTAGTGTATTTTAAATATTTTTCTTACTTATATTAAGCAAAATGCGGAATTATAATTCATTTAGTCAAAATTTTGTCAGAGATCAATATGTTAACTTTTACCCTTACTTTGAAGAGTTTGACCCAAGTTAGTAATATGAATTATTTTGATATCAGCGAAACATGGGTACGAAGATAAAGAGGGATAGCAGCGTTTAGTTACGTAATGAAGTAATACAGTACCCTACTTCTAAAATACTTAATTAAACAGAAAAGCAAGGAGCGTTGTTGATTTATTTGTTTGTTTTATGTTTAACGACGAGACTGTCAAATTACTTGTCATACCGCGCAGAATACAAAAATAAGTAGGCCAAAAAGGGTTGACACAAGTGAATTAGTTAAATCTTAGAATACACGTTTATTTTCATTAAGTTATGGATGGATCTGAGGCAAAAGTTCTCTTAGTTAATTGACCCGATGACATTTATCACAAACGTGTTCTAGATTATAATATTCCAGAAGGAAATATTTGACAGTATAACATTCATTACATGCTATACAGGTTGTACAACGGTAAGAACATGTTACTGTAGTATGCCCAATTCTACTCTAAGAAGAACAACTTTTAAGGAAAGGAAAGAGGAAAGGATGGTTATTTATCAAGACAAATGGTGATATCCTGGAGTTTTTTAATACAGATTTGTCCCCATTTTATTGTCATTTAGATAAAATAAGTACTTTTTTGAGGTACTAAAATCACTATTTGGTAACGATGAATCTACTGGTTGAAAATTAAAGGATTCTTGAGCCAAACCATCTTCTTTTTCATTTCCTTGTATTCCAAAGTGGCTGGGGATCCAATATAATTGTACTAAGTTTTCAATATATCATGCAAGCGAGAAAGGAGTTTCTTAACCGACAAGGAACATGACATATATAAAAAAGTGCCAAAAAAACCCGCAAAATCGGCATGACTGAAAATGATGCAGGCTTGGGTGGATTGAGGGAACTCATTTATTGCATTGGTAAACGCAAGCTATCGTTCAACCAGTAGCATTGGCTACGTCTAGAAGTGCACTTATACGAACTTTTTACCCGAGACAAATTGTATTTCAAATTGCCATTGCAAACATTTCATCTTCTCTGCTGCGTTTTAATGAGGTTAGGTTGACAGAAATAAGTTGACTTTCTGTCACATGGTGAATGATATAGAGTAAATATGAACAACATTAAAATCAATATTTTTGAACTGTTTTAAAAGTTATAAATACTCACCATTTGATCAAATTTTGGATATATCTTTTGTTTATTTGTTTGTTTTTTGTTGTTTTCTCCTTTTTGTCATACAGTCAATAGGCAATTTCTTCAACACTGTATTGAAGAAAGTGAACCAGTTAGATGGTCGGAATTCCGTCAATCGACGCCTACATGTCCACCCAATAGTGTAATGATGTTATTTAAAAAGGTAATAGTAGTAACCGACTGCTTTATTCATCTGACGTGAGAGCCACAGTGACCTTTAATTGTTTAATTTCTAAGGCCAAAGAAAGTAATTTATTGTAAGTTCATTTGTTTTAGCAGCAGTAGCATTTATCAGAGGAAAATTTGATAAGTAAATCCTAGGCCATAGTAAGAACATTTTGCAGATAATTATTATCAAATACGAAACTCCTTAAAAAATTTGAATATGTGGAATATTCAGGCTCCAGACACTATCATCTTTAAAATGCATTATGGGTACATGCATTTCGTTAAACTTATGGACCGTGCGCCGCTGTTTATTGAATGACACAAACATAAGAAAATTCTCGAGAAAGAGCGATCCTCGAAACCTGAAAATACATGTTATAGTGATTCTATGCATAGTAATGCAAAATAAATGAAATTTAACAAACTCTCAATTGATCTAACTGATATTTTTCGCAATTCATGATACATACATTTATCTTGTAAAAAATGTAAAACGCAATTTCTTAATTATTTCTCTTATAAACTGGTATTGAAATATGAGTCATGTAAACATACTTAATTTAAAATCAAATTTGAGATCATCGAAACGTTTTGAAAATACTAAGTCAGAACGATTTTAAATATTAGAGGTACATGAGTAAAATTTCAGATAAGGTAGTAACTGGTGTCCAAAATCAAAATTCTACTGTATCATGAAATTTGAAAAACAACATGCAGCCTAAACGTATAAAGGTAGGTCATGAAAATACGTTAAAAGTTATATAATGGGAAAGTGTCACGGTTTATTTATAACCATCTTGTTATCGGATAGTCTTTGGCTCATTATTTCCCGTTTCGTCCTCTTCTACTTTTTCATCAGAATAATACAAAATTCTAGACATTTCTTAAATACCTGAAAATAAGATATTGCTGGTAACATTATAAACTGTATGTAACATTTTATCTACGGCTCTTCCGATGGTCAATGTGTATCAAAATGTTCAATTGGAACTTAGGTAAATGTCTTTGACATATATTTCAGAACCCTCAAACAAGAATGAAACATTAAACTTGTTTTCATCTCTTAATGAACCGTTAACATACCATATTACCTGTCTGTCTGCTGAATACAAAAGTTATCAGACATATATACTTTCAATCTCCATATCTTTTACTGGATACAACGCTTAGTAAAATAGTCGGCATTAGTGATGTGTAATGGCTTTTGGATATTCCTTTCCAGTTTTGAATTCCTCCCAAGCTCGTATGAATATTTTATCAGAGAATGTAACATCTTTTAAATACTTTCTCTTTTTCAAATGCATGTTCTTTCTTGTTAAATTTCCAGTTAGTTGTAAGAGTGTGACATTACTATCAAATGTACCATCTGTGGAATAAGAAATATACAGAGCCTTTAATGACAGCAAATCCTGCATTTTCTTGGACGATGTTATTCTGTTTGATATAAACAAAATAATTTCGTATGAAGCATTGTGCCAAAATGCAATTTTACCAACAAGGAGTATCGTTTGTTTAATTGGGTTTTACAACACATTATAGCGACGTTCCAGCTTTACTGGTGGAAGAAGTCCCCAGGTGCCCTTCTGTACATTATTTCAGGCACAAACGGGAACTTGAGTAGAATCACCGACGTTCTGTAAGCTAGCTCGACAGCTTCCTCACATGAAAGAATCCAAAGTCCCTGTCGGGATTCAAACCCACAGCTGTGAAGGGCAAGTGGTAAGGAGTATCGACTCATTATATAATTGCTCTTGAAAATCTTGCAAAATACCAATATTAATTGTCAACTCTATGTAATAAAATCTGACAGTTCAGCAATGTTTACCCATTCACTCAATCATGGACAGAAAAAAGCCCATAAAATGTAAATACTGTTATTTAACTTTACCTTGAACCCAGTGACTCCAAACTCCATCCCAACTAAAAGAACTATCTTAGGTTTACTCATTGTATATATGATAAATTTGTAAAAAGTTGCATAAAAAGTGTAAAACATCTATTGTTAGCACAAGTGACATTGATCTTGTGACTCCCGGCACTGAACCATCCAGGGTATGTTTAAAAATCTATTTTTGGCACTCTTGACCTAGACCCACTGACCTCTTACTCATACTAAAAGGACGACCATGCAAGATATCTTCCTACCAAATATGAAAGACATCAGGCCATAAATCAGGCTGTATGGGCAAACGGATAATCCAACTGACCCCTAACTCAATCCAAAGGATGCAAGTTATCATTCTAAATCAGTTGAAAGGACGAAACCATTGCAAGTGATCTTCCTACCAAATATGAAAGACATCTGTCCATAACTAAAGGTAACATGTGCAAAGGTGTAAAATATCTGTTTTTGGTTGTAGTGACCTGGATACAACTGACCCCTGACTCAAAACAAGTGTTTGAAGATCACGCAAGGAAGAATGTCATGCAATGTTTCTTTCTGCCAAATACGAAGTACATCTGTCAATAAATTAAGGCTGTATGGGCAAAACGTGTAAAACAATATTTTCTGGTGACCTTGACCATCTGATCCCTACCTTAATCAAAAGGAAGACAACCATACAGGTTATCTTCCTTTCAAATATGAAATACTCGAACATATGTCAATAAATAAAGGCTTTATGAGCAAAAATGTTTAAATTTATTTCTAGATCAGTGACATTGACCTTGACCCTAGAGATCCCTTACTTCATGAAATATTAGTGGATCATTTAAGGTATCCACCTACCAAATATGAAGGACATCGATATCATTAAATAAATTAAGTAATTAGTAGAAATTAAAGACAAATCCAACATATACTTGTATTGATATAATATTGATAAGAAAGTGTAGAAATTATGAAGTCCTTAGTATTGATTGAACTTAAGATATATCTAATTTGCCGATTAATGTTCACTGTTATTCATTATCTAAGTGCTGAAAAGGGCAACAACTTGGTAAAAAGGAAGCCATAGTTACGTTACTTGCCCAGATACTTTACTTTTTACTGATTAGTAAGTGTGCAAATTATAAAGCCATTGGAACAGGAAGAACTTGAGAAAAAATTCAAATTGCCGTACGGACAGACGGACGGATGGTTCAATTTCTATATGCCCGGGGGCATATAAATGAAAATGTATTTATTTATCATTTATTATAGTCTCATCAAAATACAAACAATAAGATTCAGAAATAAAACACACTATTTAACAAAGTACATTGCCAATTTTAAAAGATTTAAAAGAGACATTTTATCAACATAACATGCACAAAAATTTCAGGAAACAAAAACATTACAGGACTTTTACATGTATTTCTCCTACATGTAACAGAAACATAAAGATATTTATATTTCTCTTCTATAGACTCGTACATCTTGTACAGGTTAAAACTAAAGTATCCTTATTTTTTTTCGTTGAATTGAAAATGCAGCAAGAATGCATATCATTACATTTTAGTATCTCCAAACCATTATATGATATAAACAATTAATATTTTCCTATTATAGCTTTATTTATACTTTGTTAATACATTTGATATATTTTCAAATTCAAACAGCTTGTATCATTTTTATCCCATATAAAGTAACAATAAGCATGCCTTTGCACATTCATGCTGGTAATATCGTATATAAGGTTTTTATCCAATAGAGGGTTATTCAATAATTTTACTTAGAAAATTTCAATATATTTGTAAAGTACAATATTGATTCTTGACATTGTTTCTTATTTGAATATACAATGTAATCCTAAACGAGGATAAAAAGAGAAGAAAAAAAATAATCCCCAATGAAAGCCCAACACGGCAAAATTAAAAATGTTGCAGGATCGGTTTGATTGAGCCTGGTCATGGACGGTACTGTCCAGTGCAAACTACCGACCACGCCCCCTAGCACCGGCTTTAGCAGAGTTCAACATGTAACATGAACTGGTTCAATTTTGGATTTTGAAACATCCGCAGATGTGTTCATATGGCAGTTATCGTGGAACCTTTATTGTGACACATAAGTGCCATTTCATGAAAAGCGGCATATGGTCTCCAAGTAAAAAATTGCATGTGCCCTAAAGGAGAAAACAATGGGCGGAACTAAATAAAAAGGAATTTTGAAAGGGGATCAGAGGCTATGAAGCCTGCATATCACAGATATACGTCAAAAACAAATTTAAAAAACAGGCCACATACCCGAAGGGTGATTTAACAGTATTCAAGTGAGGAATACTAGAACCACCCTACAAGAAAATAGCCGAATAGAAAGAAAAAAATAACCACAAGCACAACAATAATGTCGTACTGAACGATCTTTAAGGATCGGAAATAAAACATCTCTGAATGTACGGGGCGACTTTTTACCACCTCCACACGGCACAAACAACGCTGATGTGGCTATAAAATAGAGAAAAGAAGAATTCCCAAATGTTACCAATGATCACGGAGTGTCCGTTTGTCCGTCATGTTACCAAATTTCCCACCTTTAATTCGATGTTAATAGGATTGAAGTATAATACAATCTCAAAATGGTTGTATAAAATGGTATGTGTTTTATCAGATCAGGACATATTTTGATTCACGGGGAAACGTTAGAAAAGTATTGAACATTGGATATCCTTTCGACGGCCATCCGCTATACCCGTAGGGCGGCCAAAGCATAAGAAAACGTATCGAATTTTTACATTTCTGAAAGCCAGTCTTATATTACGACAGACGTCCATAGCGTAGTTAAACGTATCAAAAATATACCTTTCTAGAATCCGTAGCTTAAATCAGCGTAAAATTTGAATTTCGTTTCATGCAACCCCGTAAAAGCCTCGTTTTCGAACATTCTGGGTTTTTTTAATGTGTTTATGAAAATTGAAATATTACAAAGCCATACCGTATAAAAATATAAAAAAATGTATTTATTTATCATTTATTAAAGTCTCATCAAAATACAAACAATAAGATTCAGAAATAAAACACACTATTTAACAAAGTACAATGCAAATTTTAAAAGATTTAAAAGAGACATTTTATCAACATAACATGCACAAAAATTTCAGGAAACAAAAACATTACAGGACTTTTACATGTATTTCTCCTACATGTAACAGAAACATAAAGATATTTATATTTCTCTTCTATAGACTCGTACATCTTGTACAGGTTAAAACTAAAGTATCCTTAATTTTTTCGTTGAATTGAAAATGCAGCAAGAATGCATATCATTACATTTTAGTATCTCCTTATCATTATATGATATAAACAATGAATATTTTCCTATAGCTTTATTTATAACTTGTTAATTCATTTGATATATTTTCATATTCAAACAGCTTGTATCATTTTTATCCCATATAAAGTAACAATAAGCATGCCTTTGTACATTCATGCTGGTAATATCGTATATAAGGTTTTTATCCAATAGAGGGTTATTCAATAATTTTACTTAGAAAATTTCAATATATTTGTGAAGTACAATATTGATTCTTGACATTGTTTCTTTTTTGAATATACAATGTAATCCTAAACGAGGATAAAAAGAGAAAAATAATAATCCCCAAAGAAAGCCCAACACGGCAAAATTAAAAATGTTGCAGGATCGGTTTGATTGAGCCAGGTCATGGACGGTACTGTCCAGTGCAAACTACCGTCCACGCCCCTAGCACCGGCTCTAGCAGAGTTCAACATGTAACATGAACTGGTTCAATTTTGGATTTTGAAACATCCGCAGATGTGTTCATATGTCAATTATCGTGGAACCTTCATTGTGACACATAAGTGCCATTTCATGAAAAGCGGCATATGGTCTCCAAGTAAAAAAAATGCATCTACCCTAAACGAGAAAATAATGGGCGGAACTAAATAAAAAGGAATTTTGAAAGGGGATCAGAGGCTATGAAGCCTGCATATCACAGATATACGTCAAAAAACAAATTTAAAAAGCAGGCCACATACCCGAAGGGTGATTTAACAGTATTCAAGTGAGGAATACTAGAACCACCCAACAAGAAAATAGCCGAATAGAAAGAAAAAAATAACCACAAGCACAACAATAATGTCGAACTGAACGATCTTTAAGGATCGGAAATAAAACATCTCTGAATGTACGGGGCGACATTTTACCACCTCCACACGGCACAAACAACGCTGATGTGGCGATAAAATAGAGAAAATAAGAATTCCCAAATGTTACCAATGATCACGGAGTGTCCGTTTGTCCGTCATGTTACCAAATTTCCCACCTTTAATTCGATGTTAATAGGATTGAAGTATAATACAATCTCAAAATGGTTGCATAAAATGATATGTGTTTTATCAGATCAGGACATATTTTGATTCACGGGGAAACGTTAGAAAAGTATTGAAACATTGGATATATAATTGACACAATTTAAAAAAAAGATTAATATAAACAATAGGCCTTAATTTCTAAATAGCGTTTTACTATAATTTCATGGTTCAAAAAGTTGTAACTGTAAGCACGATAGCTACATGTATAATATCACCAGGGACACTTACATGACCGAGTGAACCGTGTACCGAAATTTTGCTGCTGTTTTAACGATTATTTCTGCTACACCTTATCAGGTGCCGAAAGTTGCTGCAAATGACCTCACGCATGCTTCTTTTTAAAGAAGCAAATGTCTTTGTTTCTTAAGCAGCACACTATAAATTAATTTCATTCTATTTTTATTTGTCATATGCTGAATTCGTCCTTTTATGTTGTTACTTTCATCTTTAAATGCTTCTTTTATATTTTTGTTAGCTTCTACTTAATTAATATATTCCAATATTCAAAACTTACAGGTTTTTATAATGAAATCCATTTTACTTTTAAAATTAAACGTTTCTTAAAAACAATTAATACGCATCACGCTTCAGACAAAAAAAATGCTTGCTAAAGTATTATTTATTTGTAAGATAGAAGGCTGTGTTTTATGTATAATTTTTTTATAGACAGTCCATATACGTAGAAAATTCTTCTTTCGTTTTTATATTAAGAGCTTTCACGAGACGTTCAGTATCACCAAATATGAACGAGGCATTTAGTCTATTATCCTCCCTCGATCTGCCATTTGCGTGTGCTACTCTTAGCGTTCCTAAGTGTTTGCAGCCCTTGTCTGCTGTGTATTCAGGATCACTTTCTTCTGTACAATATACCATTAATGTCGTTTTGTCAGGGTCAGTTGGCGTGAATGGACATTTAGAAAAAATTTTTCAAATATTTACGTCTTTTCCAGCTCGTATCATAATCCTAAATACATCATCAGCTTTTTTTCTTACCACATATGAATTTAACGTTTGCGTGTTTATGTCGTTGCTCGTCAAAATCTTCAACGACAACCAGTCCGTACGTGTGAGCCATTATTCTTGAACGTACAGTATCCTGATAATGTCCAAACCGCACTGCACCTTTAAGAACGACAAGACCTGCCTCTTCTGGGATAACGATTTTCTTGTACTTTAATTCTCTTTGTATAAGGTCTTGGACTAATTTACACTCGCCAAATCCACCAACTAAAAGGATTGTTTCGACTTTTTGCATATTCTGTTTTGCAAGAATATTTTGAACATGCTCAATCACGCTATTGATCGGAGCCTCAAACCATTGTTTAACGACAGAAACGTCAACTCTCAATGTATCGCCAGTAAATGTAACCATTCCCGACAATACCAGATTGGCGATTCTTTTCTCTAACGGAATACTGTTGCTCTCCTAATAAAGCTTTTTTATTGATGCAGTCATTCTAAATGTAAATTTCCCCTTTGATTCAGGATTGATGCTTCGCTTTTTATATTTCGAATTCCCTAAGCATTTGAAAGTAGTCTTCCATTTACTCACTTTTATTTTGCATTGTGGTATTCCCGAATATCTTAGTCAACCATTCAAAATAGTGGTTGTCAACAATTACTCCTCCCCATGGACCACCATTTGCTTTATGGAGTTCCTTAAATGTGTCATCGATTTGTTTCTCATGTACAGATATATCTGCAGTACCTCCTGTAAATAACATTTATAAGCTAATGCATTCATATATAATGTTTTAATTAAACAAGAGCAATCAGAGTGTAGCATGCATCGTCTGGTGATAGCAAATCAAGCAGCTGTGCTGTTGCAGCCACTGCGTAGCAGACGACGAAAAATAATTAACAGGCCAGAACGCCTGTTTAATGAGTAGGTCAAAAATCGTTCCACCGAAATTCTTTTTAAATAATCACAAATACTTAAAGAACAGATCAAACATTTAACATGTTATTCAAATTGCGTAAGAAGTATCAGAGGAGTCCGGACAAACTTAAACGATGAAAATCAGTAAAGGGCCATGTCTTTGACAAAAAGCATTTAACTTGAAAATGCTTACGATATGTACAATTAACCTTGAAACTTATCATGTATGTACAGTTTTGATTAAATTTAACAATAGTTTTAGAGAAGTAGTTGGGAAAGTTTTTTGACGGACACACAGATAAATACACAGCAGACAGGACCGTAAGACAACGTAAAAATGACCCCAGTAAAATTGAGAAAAACAGAATCCCTAAAGAAAGTCCAACACAACACAATTGAAAATGCTGCAGGCTCGGTTTGATTGAGCCTGTTCATGGACGGTACTGGAAGGTGCAAGTTACCGTCCACGCCCCCTAGCACCGGTTTAAGCAGAATTCAACATTTACACGAAAATGGTGAAATATTGAATTTAGAATCATCCGCAGATGTATTCATACGGCGGTTATCATGGAACCTTCAATATGACACAGGAGTGCCATTCCATGAAAAGCGGCGTATGGTCCCCAAGTTAAAGAATGATTTTGCCCTAAACGAGAAAACAATGGGTGGAACTAAATAAAATGGAATTTCGAAAGGGAATCTGAGGTAATGAAGCCTGCATATCACAGATAAGACGTCAAAAGACAAATTTAAAAAGCAGGCGACATATCCTAAGGGTGATTATACAGTATTCAAGTAGGAATACTGGAACCACCCAAGTTGAAAATTGCCGAAAAGAACGAGGCTACTTTGTAGCATGCAGCAGTTACTAGGTAGCAGACGACACAAAAATCTTTAATGGACCTAAACGATTTTTTGTTCAAGGCCATAACACAGTCAGAAACCCGCTAATTTGTGTACCGATCAATCCTCTTGTAACCAATGATTCTAAGTTTCGGTATGTCCCATGTACCACCTAAACTAAATGATACAAGTCGTGAAATTGAAAAGAAAAAATATTTAGAAATCGAACAAAATGTCACAATGATTGTTTCCGATAATTTTGAATACCAATAGCCGAGTAATGAGGTAAAATTCATGGTTTGTTCTGAAATATTTGACTTACCTCCGAGATCGATCACCGTGTATTGTCTCCCTGTTTTAGACCATGTCTCCTGTACATCTGTAGAAATTGTTTGACACCAAATAGACGCTCCTTCTGGTTCATAAGATAGTTTTAGACGTGCATTTCTATGTCAGCCTTTTAATAACAAGAGATGGCCCTAGATCGCTCACCTGACCAAGTGAGAATTGAGTCCAAAAATTTGACCCCTACAATGTTACCAAACATTTTCCATGTTTGGGCAGTGTGACCTTGTATTTGACCCCATGATACCCTTATTCGAACTTGACTGAATTTTCAGGATATTTGGATGACAACAGTAGCCACTAGAGAGTTAACAAGATTTTCTATTTTTAGCTCCTGTGATCTAGTTTTTCATCAGAGATGACCCATGTTTGGACTCATCTGAGCAATTACCTAGACAAGCATCTTGACCAAAAAAAAACAAGAATAAAGATCCACAATGCAAAGGCAGTGTTCACAGGACGTAGCCCCCCGACAGACCCAAGTAGGGCACCCAGAAGGCACCAAACCAAAACCTGGAGTGGACATAAGGGCGGCGAAAGGATAGGGACATGTAATTTGTGAAATAATATAAAGTGAAACGGGCCAATATGGGAATTTAAGGGACAAGGGCTGTAAGGGTGAAAGGGGGAGGGGTCAAAAAATGGGAGGGGTGTGAGAAAGTTCCTACCGTAAACGACAATTAAAGAAGGTAGACATCACAAAACATGTAAACATTCAAAAACAAGTAACAACACAGACATGAAAACACGTGAAGGAAGACAGAGGGGTACCGCCTTGGAATGGTAAGTGGTAGTAAACAACTGGGGAGTTTAAACAGGTTTTAGGTGCGCCAAACCGCACTCTTAGCCACAATGTCTTCATGAATGACATGTAAGTGTAAATAAAATTAATCCCCGCAAAGTGAAATTCTAACAATGGTCATGTTTATATTAGTCGACATATAAGATTGTGTAAATGTGTAGAAAAAGGTACAGCCAAATGACCATTACCAAAGTACTCGATGCCTTAAAGGAAGGCAGATCAGCAAGAAAATCACCTACAAGGGCCCGACGAAGCAAAACAGAAGACAGAAGTTTGTTAACAATTGAGTCAAAAAATGTGACCACAAGAGTGTTAACAAGAGTTTTCCATATTTGGGCGGTAGCCTAGTTTTTGACCCTGGTAACCCATATTCAAACGTGACCTAGAAATCATCAAAATATTATTCAGAGCAATTACCAGGATATTTGGATTAAAACAGTAGTAACAAGAGTGTTAACAAGATTTTTCTATTTTTAGCCCCGTGACCTTGTGTTTCATCAAAGATAACCCATGTTCGAACTCATCTGAACAATTACTGAGACAAGCATCGTGATTAAGTTTGATGACAATTGAGTCAAAATGTAACCACAAGAGTGTTCACAAGGCTTTTACTTATTTTATTTATTTGGACAGTGTGACTTAGTTTTTGACCTCAGGTGACCCATGTTCGCACTTGACCTAACAATCATCAATACAAACTTTTATACTTATTTCGAGGATATTTGGATAACAACAGTAGTCACTAGAGAGTTAACAATATTTTCTTTTTTTCAGCTCATGTGACCTAGTTTTTCATCCGAGATGACCCATTTTGGACTCATCTAAGAAATTATCTAGACAAGCATCTTGTTTAAGTTTGATGACAATAGATTAAAAAGTGTGACCACTAGAGTGTTAACAAGGTTTATAATTATTTGGGCAGTGTGATCTAGTTTTTCACCCCAGGTGACTCATATTCAAAGTTGACCTAGAAATCATCAGAATAAATTTTCAGACTAATATCGGGGATATTTGGATCAAAACGGTAGCCACTAGAGTGTAACAAGATTTTTCTATTTTTAGCTTCTGTGACTTAGTTTTTCTTTATATTTGAACTCGTCTTAGCAATTACCTCGACAAGCATCCTGACAATTGAGTCCAAAAATGTGACCACTAGAGTGTTAACAAGGTTTTTCCTTATGTGGGCAGTGTGACCTAGTTTTTAATCCCAGATGACCCTTATTCAAACTTCATTTAGAAATCATCAAAACAAACTTTTAGACCTATTTCCGGGATATTTGGATCAAAACAGTAGCCACTAGAGTGTAAACAAGATTTTTTTTGATTTTTTGCATCTGTGACCTAGTTTTTCTTTCGAAATGATCAATGTTCGAACTCACATGAGCAATTAGCTAGACAAGCATCCTGACAAAGTTTGATGATGATTGAGACAAAAAGTAACCACTAGAGTGTTAACAAACACATGTGGACGGACGACAGACGACGGACATTCAGCGATTCTAAAAGCTCACCCTGAGCTAGCTCAGGTGAGGTAAAAAACCAATTCGATATTATTTAACAGAAGAAACAAGAAACATTTTAATGAGTATGCTTGGTTACATATAAGCAGAATGAATGCAGTATAATCATATTTATCTTTATAGGTATGATAAAGAAACATTTCAAGCCAAAGAACTGGCATCAACGGGCATGTTTTCGTGTTATTTTCCTTTGATTATTCATTGTTTAATATTTCATATCATTTCAATGACCAATTATTTATACATAAGTCAGTCAAATCTCATTTTTAGAATTCATTTATTTTGTTTTTCTCTTTATTTCATCTTTCGTCAAAATACAAGTCACAAGAAATTTCATTGAATACTTGTGTTTCTTTTTCCGCTTATAATATCTTTAAAACAAAAGTGTTTATAAAAATTATATAGGTAAAGCTAAAGGAAATACTTAAAAAACTAATTGTTACTGATTCTTGATGGACCGTTAACCAACCGCTCGAAATGTCACCGACTGCATGCAAAGCAAAATACCTTTATTTACCTTTTCTGCTGCTTCACGCATGAACTGCTTGGCATTATCATTCCATAAGGCAGGTATAGTTTAAACATACTGTATGTCTTTGTCAACTATCCCGGTCTTTTGTTCATTGATCGTCGTAGTGAAATGTTGTTTGAGATACTTTATTGACATTGTTAAGATTGCCATTGCTGGCGTTGATCTTCCGTTTATGTCTTCAACGGAGGTCGGGCACCGGCACAGGATAGATAATTATGGCTAACCTTAAGTTACCTTAGCAACACAAGGGGTCTTTCTATATCATGTTATACGTGCGCATCTTTACTAAGCTGAAATGAACATACTCAAATAAGAAATGTCATTCTGAAAGAATGCATGTCTTTCAGTCTAATCGTTCAAAAATACTAATAAAAGAGTGGTAAAACAAACTTCAACACTTGGAATTATAAAAGGGCAGCATTTGTGTAACAAGGAAATAAAGTCCTTGACAATATTGTCGCTTTTTAAGAGTTGATTCCTCATTGAGTCTAAGTTATTTTTGTTACACATATTGATAATTGTATATAAAATTGACATGACATATTATGGTGTAATTGTCAGTTAAGCTTTGACAATACACAATTTTTGAATGATCAAAGGCAAAAACGAAAAATAACCTTTTGATTTAATTTCATTATCAAAGAAAAATGGTTACGAACCCCCTTGCTTGCTACGCAACTGCAATTGTACAGCGCGCAGTAATATAATTATTGTCTTGTTTTGCACGCGATATTTAGCGCTACACTGTGACGTTACGGAAACAACTCTTTAAACGTCTGTACAGCGTTAATGACTGAATTAAAGATATTGCTGTTCGGATTATTTTTCTTAGTAAGACCATTTTCTATCATTCTTGATAGTTTTCAAAACAAAATTTAACAAAAAGTTGTTTGTATTTATCACATTTTTCAAACAATGGCGAAAGAAGTCCCTTAAAATAAATATGAGTTTTGACTCCGCCCACTTTCATATTTATATTTCATATTTATTTCTAAAAAATATGAAATATATTTCACTGATATAGCACCATATTCCATGGATACAATTAAATAAATGGACATATTTTGTTTTCATTGTGTTTGTTTATATAACAATTTGACATAATTTATAAAAACATAATTTCGTTTAATTAGATGTTTCGGTGATAAAGGTAATGTTCTTTACATATGTGGAAAATATATATTTAAATAGAAATCGAGTTGTAAAAAAGACAGAAGCTTATATAAGTTAACCTCGATTTAAAATAAATAAAACTTATATCATAGTGTAATTCAAGTCTAATGTAATTTGCCAAAAGAAAAAAACTCAATGTTGTGAAGAATCATTTGAAATCTACGAAACAAACGACAGTCTTTGTGCCCTTTGTATTCGGCAAGGTTAGCAAAGTTATTTTCTGCTTCATATCCAAATGAGGCAAACTTCCCACTTGGATCGAGAAGGACACATGTTGGTGTTTTCAAAGAAATTAGCCGATCACTTCTAGCGATCCATCCTTGATTAGTCTGTACATTTAACGGTTTGTCGTAACCACTGTATTTTGTGCCAAAGTCAAATGCAACCACAAGCAATGCGGAACCTGCCATTTTAGTCACCGAAAAAGAAAAGGGTTCTCATCGAAAATAGGAGGTTTAAAACTTCAGTACATTTTGTTGTTCACAGACTTTTTAATAATCAACAGATAAAAAAGACAAGACATTCAAAATATAAAATATATGTCATTATGGTATATTATTTCTAAGATGGATTGATATATACTATTTTATTTTATTCAGGTATAACAATTTATTAACACATGTTAAATGAATGCAAATTAAAGAAGACCTACCTTCATTAAAAAACAAGAACAAAACAAAACGAAAACAAAACGAACAAAAATCAACGAAAAAAAAAAAGAAACAAAAAACAACATGAATATTCTTATTCTATTTCATGTATAATTTACAGTTTATTATAGGTATTAACCATTGCATAACATATTTCACATGAATAATTTATATCATTTTTGAGATTTTAGACTTTACATTTCAGATGAACTTATAAAGTGAAAAAAGGAGGTTCATATCATCCTGATTTATGTTATTTTCAAATAGAACATTTTTAAGAAGCAAGACACAATGCAGCATATGATTCTTACAATTGATATATTCTTTTCTGTTTCAAATAGGTTAAATTTGCTACGTTTTTTTTATAAATTTTCGCGAAAACACAGACCTATCTACTAGTAAACTAGAACTTTGACATGTATGATTGATTATTTGCTGTGCGATTCATATGTTTATGTTTACATTTTTTTCTTCAAGTTTGTGTTTTCAGACTTGTATGTGATGTTTTCATTGTGACTCGGCCAAAAGCCTTGAAAACCGTATGTTGCCCCAATATAACCCCTATCAAAATCACAAAATTCGTGTTTCTTGGCCAGAAATTTATAGACAGTCGGTAGAGAGTTTAAAAATGATTTATTCAGAAATCTACAGCTGAATCATGTATTCCTCTTACATACAACCTTAACGATATCAGTAACAGTTAGCTGTAAATATTTTGATTTCTTTCTGTTGGTGTTTGATAAGCATATAGCGATTACGTGCAATTCGATAACATCAATATAATCACGGGGGAGGAAGTGTTACACGAAGGATGGAGTTCTTATGATAACTTGTTTGGAGTTCTTATGATAACTGTCACGGAGTTCCTGGAAAACGTTACGGATTTCTGTGGAAAACTTTTCTATATACTTGGAGAACTCGCCTAAAATATGGTTATTTTTAACTTTAAATGGGGAGTTTGAGGTGCTTAATTAAACTTTGATAATTAAGCTTGCCCTACATATTGTATTATGTTTTAGAAAAAAATCTTTTAGTCCATATTTCGTCGCCGTTTAAAAAAATCTTGAAGTTTTGAGAAAAATTACCAAATTACTTGCTAATTCGTCCATATTGACCTTTTCATTTGTGATATTTTTCGTTGCTATACATAATCACCTAATTATAGTGGTGAGTTGCAAACATAAAGCCCGGGCTAATAAATGTATACCCGATTTTTCAAATGTTACGGAGTTCTTGTGATGACTCAAAATATGTCCTGGAGTTCTTATGATAACTTTTATTATTTATAATAAACTGCCAGTTACTGCCAGTGTGTTTCTTGTGCTTAATACGGCACGTTTAAGCGTATTTTTTGTCAGTAAGTGTGTAAATCATTATGAAGCATAGTACGCTTATCATTTGCACAAAAATTTGGTTATATAACGTTGGTTTTAATCGTGTTTTAGTTCCTAATTAAATTTATGCGAAACCATATTGACATTATAAAACCCAACGAATGCACTAAATGTTTCCATGTATACTGTTCGTCAATAAAAGTGTTATGTCATAAGTGTCCGCAAAATGCAACACTAAGGCCATGTGGCAAAATTAAAACACGATCATTCAATATATCTTGAGAAGACATGAAATTGCTTTGGTGTACAGTCTATATAGGATAAAGAGATGCTAAGCTATCTTCAGGAACGGCCGCCTCCGTGGTCGAGGGGTTTGAGTCGATGACTTCTAATCCAGTTACCTCTTTGGCGTGGGTTCGTTGGGTTTGAGTCGATTAGTTCTAATCCAGTAACCTCTCTGGCGTGAGTTCGATCCCCGGGAACACATAGGTACCCTCAAAGCAAGACATATGCTTTTATTTGCGTTAATCGTTAAGTATGTATGTAATATTTCTTACTTTTATGTAAATATTACATACTTATCGATTAACACATAAAAGTATATGTCGTGCTTTGAGGGTACCTATGTGTTAAAAAATGAGAGGGTACCTGTGCTATGAAAATTCAAATGAAGAGAGGTAGCCCTTGCCGCTGCAAAACCGAAAGTAGGTTGTTTTTTATGAATTTTTCATTTATTTTTGACAATATACTGCCATTTGTCCGAAGATGATATGTATATGAACATAGTAAATATGTGTGATGCATATATAATCAAGCCATAGGTTCATTTCAGCCCGAAAAATATGTCGAGGTGATGGGCGATGCAAGACATGTCGATTTTTTGTAGCTTGTACACGAAAAAACGTGCACATGACA
>NW_026858944.1:0-8413 GCF_026571515.1 Ruditapes philippinarum
TACTAATGTTTCCCCGGCAGAACAATTTCAAATCAATTTTATTAAATGATATTCTTTCTGAGTTATATTTTTGATTAAACCTAAAAGGTTGTTAAAGATTTTTCTTGTAATAAATAAATGTTCCGCCGGCAGAACAGAGATCACTTATGGTTATATCCTATGTTAAAATTGATGTTATCATACTAATGTTCCGCCGGCAGAACAATTTCAAATCAATTTTATTAATATGATATTCTTTCTGAGTTATATTTTTGATTAAACCTAAAAAGGTTGTTAAGATTATTTTAAATTTGTGATAAATAAATGTTCCGCCGGCAGAACAGAATCACTTATGGTTATATCCTATGTTAAAATTGATGTTATCATACTATGTTCCGCCGGCAGAAACAATTTCAAATCAATTTTATTAAATGATATTCTTTCTGTTATATTTTTGATTAAACTAAAAGGTTGTTAAGATTTTTTCTTGTAATAAATAAATGTTCCGCCGGCAGAACAGAATCACTTATGGTTATATCCTATGTTAAAATTGATGTTATCATACTAATGTTCCGCCGGCAGAACAATTTCAAATCAATTTTATTAAATGATATTCTTTCTGAGTTATATTTTTGATTAAACCTAAAAGGTTGTTAAGATTTTTCTTGTAATAAATAAATGTTCCGCCGGCAGAACAGAATCACTTATGGTTATATCCTATGTTAAAATTGATGTTATCATACTAATGTTCCGCCGGCAGAACAATTTCAAATCAATTTTATTAAATGATATTCTTTCTGAGTTATATGTTTGATTAAACCTAACAGGTTGTTAAGATTTTTCTTGTAATTAATAAATGTTCCGCCGGCAGAACAGAATCACTTATGGTTATATCCTATGTTTAAATTGATGTTATCATACTTTTGTTCCGCCGGCAGAACAATTTCAAATCAATTTTATTAAATGATATTCTTTCTGAATTATAATTTTGATTAAACCTAAAAAGGTTGTTAAGATTTTTCTTGTAATAAATAAATGTTCCGCCGGCAGAACAGAATACTTTATGGTTATATCCTATGTTAAAATTGATGTTATCATACTTTTGTTCCGCCGGCAGAACAATTTCAAATCAATTTTATTAAATGATATTCTTTCTGAGTTATATTTTTGATTAAACCTTTAAAGGTTGTTAAGAATTTTGATATGTTGTTATAAGTAAATGTTCCGGCGGCGGAACAGGATTTTTTATGGTTCTATCTTATTTTTGCATTCATATGGACTGGAATCATATTTCTGTTCTGCTGGCGGAACAATTCCAATGAGTTCTTTTATTTGATTTTTACTTTAAGAAATGCATTTGTTACAAAATCTTGCAAAGGTTGTTTAGAATTGTGGTATGTTGTAATTAATAAATGTTCCGCCGGCAGAACAGAATCACTTATGTGTATAACCTAGTACGTTTTAATACATGTTTTCATACTTATGTTCCGCTGGCGGAACAATTTAAGACTGAACTATTTTGTAAAATAGCTTAATTTATTTTTTATTTAATGTTCCGCCGGCAGAACATTTTAGCATTTTTGGATTCCTGCTATCACACAGAAAGAACTGTTAAATGTTCTGCTGGCGGAACAAATCATGATTTATTTGTGATAATATGCTGTATTTTTATAACAAAATGAAATAAATTTTGTGTTAAATATATTTTCAGATGTACTTTTTGTTGTTTTTCCCTTAAAATACATCTTAAAATATCCACTAAAATAGCTGAAAATGGCATTTTTAATTGGGAATCTGTGGATAATCCCTTTTTAAAATGGATGGAGTTCCTTATGAAATTGTATTATTATGTATAAGCAACGCATAACTGATATTCACAGAGAGTAAATATAGATGTAGAGACATCACTAAATGCCTTTATTTTCAAGTACATATAGCCTTTTTCGGAATGTTGAATGACATTTAAGTTTGGATTAAGCGTATAAATATTGATAAACGTTTATTGCTGCTCGTGGAATAATTCTAGAATTGTTAATAGAAGGCATACTCAAATAAAAAGGGTCGTTGCTTAAAGAAAAATATTACTTGAGATCAACTATTGTTGTACAGTTTTTGTTAGTGTAACA
Organism: Ruditapes philippinarum; assembly: GCF_026571515.1. Classification (NCBI taxonomy): domain Eukaryota; kingdom Metazoa; phylum Mollusca; class Bivalvia; order Venerida; family Veneridae; genus Ruditapes; species Ruditapes philippinarum. Next base: position 2,106 of record NW_026858944.1, read on the forward strand.
AAGCGTTATAACTATGGCCTACGTAACGCCAAATATACAAAAAATCTCAATTCCTCATACACGGACTAGTTTTTCATCGTTCTAATAAGAATACATTTACGTGTGTTTTGTTGTGAATTTGTGTTTTGCGTGAACAATCAACAGACAACTAGAATACATGTTTGTATGTAGCAGAGTTAGAAACTACACTGCCTAATGAAAGATTGTCATAAAGCAAACGGTTATATCAGTTTAAAAAAAGTTTGAGAACTGAACTTTTAGTGCAAAATCTTATCTGGACAAATGTTAAATATGCACGTGCATCAATACATTCCACACATAAAGTTAATTTAATAAATGCTAGGTATGCAACAATAGAAATACATTTAAACAACCAGACAGCTTTATCCTCTGCTGCAGTAGAACATTGGAATGGAAAACAAGTGTGAAGACATATGATATTTTATGCCAAGTTCTTTTGGAAATTATTTATTGATTTATATTAAATTTTATGAAGCAGACAAGGAACTGGAACTTTTAACATTCACGTTAAAGAGTGGCCTATACCTTGGTCATAAGATACTGTTTGATAATGTATTGCTTAAAACCAAAACTATGACATAAATGGCGAATTACACATTTTCTTTGTATGCCCACTGTACACATTTTTTATATGTGTTAATTTTACAAATATTATTTTCATTTATCTATTTGTTGATTATTTATTCATTTATTTATTTATTGCCATTATGTCGTCTTGAATAGCAGATACGGTTATATCAAAAGCCAAAACTTCATCTTATGTAACGAAAATTAGCAAACATATATTGTTTTATATCATGTTATAGCAGTAAGGTCTACTTACGCATATTAACCACTTCTATTGGTAATAAACGTAGATGGAAAGTGTAGATTGCAATACGTTAAATTCATTTTTGTTAACTTTACAATATTTTACTTTGATACAATTTCAATTTTTTTATGAAGATTAGCATGTTTCTTGAGGCGTTGTATTTAACAAAGAATATGATGAAGAGACATTCTTTCTTCATCTTAACAATTAATCTAACAAAGTAAACCATTTATATACATGTAAGAACATTTCTTTTTTTTTGTAAGTTCTTAATGCCAAAATTTGCAATATAAATCATAAAGATTTTTGATGATTTTGTACATACAATTCTGGTAATGATTGTATAAAATCAATTTATCGGGCTAAGGATTGATAAAAAGAAGTACAGCTCAGGCTATTTTTTTGATATTGCATAAGTGTGCAGACATAATGTATAACAATTTTAAAGTGGAACTCATTCTATTCTAACCAATGTACCATAAATGTTACAAACAAAAAAAAAACTCTGAATTGTATGAATTATTGGCCAACAAAAAAGGTCATTAATGTCCTCACGCAAGTTAACCAAAATCAATTTTTACAGATTATTGTAAATATGTCATACATCGTTCCTTTTATGAAAAATGTCCTAATGAGGTTTAAGATTTAAGTAAACTCTAACTCACCAACACTGCTACCGAACCCTGAAATAAACAAAGGATAAATTAGAATTACTGAAACTGTGTGCCGTTTGTTTAAACTAAAAAAGTTTGCACAGTAAATGTGAGATCTTTTGGTTTGTTTTTTTATATAGAATGCACTTAATAAGTGATATTAATCCGAAAACATATAAACAATACGTTTAATTTAAAGTTGCTTAACTTCTTCTAAAACATGTGTCGTTACAGGGACTCCACTGAGGGTTTAAAAGCCCAAAAACATAACATTTGATTACTTACATAAATGAGCAGGGGCACTTCAAGCAGAAATATATGGACAGACAGTTTAGAAATATACTTTGAAATAAATTGAAAATCGTATTTTTATGTTTTCCTTAGCCCCATTTGAGTGAAAAGCGTTTAAACATTTTTCATTTTGGGTCATTTTTTTACAATTTGAAAAAAATAATCAGGAAAACGAAGTGCGGGAATGATCTAAAAATTTGCACAAATATAATGGTCTTAACCTTCATCAAATGGTGCATTTATCTGGACAAAATATTTTCAGTCCCATCATGTCAAAAAAAATCAGTGAAATCCCTTTATACTATTATATTATATCTATGAAATATTACTGAAACTGAGGGTGCCGTTTGTTTAAACTAAAACAGTGTGAATAGTAAATGTGATATCGTTTCGGATATATATATAGCACTTAAGTGATATCAATCCGGAAAACAGATAAACAATGTTTGTCATTAAAAGTTGATTATCTCCGTCTAAAACATGTTTATTTAAGTAAGGGCAGGAATTAAGGTGAACGTTTCTAAAATAGATATTTTTTTTAACTTAAAATCCAAAACATAGTAAAAAAAGGAATACATGTTTATCTGATGAAAGCACTGATTTGTTTTGATATTCTATTCTGTTGCAACGTTTTATACAACAAATATTACATACAAAACAAATCAAGTACATGCTTGAAATGATTTGAAATGAATATTGTGTCCCCGTTCTCGCTACAATATCTGATTATTAATGATCAATGTTATTGATATTAATTAATAACAATGTAAAGAAAAAGTAAAATAAAAAGAACTAATCAATGATAAATACCATTTTATATTATATTTAAAGCAACATAATTTCCCTCAAAATAATGATGGAGAGTTTACAGGTTAAAGTCTATATTCTACTTCTCATGTTTAATCAATAGCTCACATGACTAACGGGACATTCAATAAATATCCCCCGGAATGTATTGGAAATTTTTAATTTACAAAACCAGCGACAGGCTTTAATATTTTTGTGGCGGTGTTTGTATTTTATCATAAACATTTTAAATTATCGAATATTGATAAAATACTACTACAATAGTCAATATTTTAAAAACAATATTTTCACTTTACAACGAAAGAAAAAAGCGTAATGTAGCTTTAGCATGTAAATGTGAATTTTGTCTGTGTTTATTTCTTGTAGGTTTAAATGTCACACTTACACAACTGAGGTCATATGGAGACTTGCTGATTGCGTTCCTGGTGTGTGTATATATAATATATATATATATATATATATATATATATATATATAGAGGGAGAGAGAGAGAGAGAGAGAGAGAGAGAGAGAGAGAAATGAGATAATATATACACACATACCACCACACCGATATGCCAGTCCAATTACGGCACAGCGCCTAGCAGAACAGTCATGAAAGCAAAGCCACTGCTCATCCACCATCACAAAAATGATGGTTTCAGAACAGCTTTATATACAGTCACAAACTGCACTACACATTGAAACAAGCTCAACATTCTCATATATAGAGTTTGTTCTCTGTTATCATATCTCACAAATCGACGATGACATTTTTATTGTCTTCTTCACTGATTGGGACCAGAGAACTATATATCTATTTCCGAAAGTCAACTGGATCACGTAAGATCAAGTAGAACCGTAGGATACAATGAATTTAGACAGATATAGTATATATAAAGGGAGATAATTAAATTCAATACAGTTATACTTTCCCCTGCGTGGGATCACTTAAGATACAAGTGTGCAGATAAATTGATAGAAATGAGAGAATATATACCCACATACCACCACACCGATATGTCAGTCCAATTACGGCACAGCGCCTAGCAGAACAGTCATGAAAGCAAAGCCACTGCTCATCCACCATCACAAAAATGATGGTTTCAGAACAGCTTTATATACAGTCACAAACTGCACTACACATTGAAACAAGCTCAACATTCTCATATATAGAGTTTGTTCTCTGTTATCATATCTCACAAATCGACGATGACATTTTTATTGTCTTCTTCACTGATTGGGACCAGAGAACTATATATCTATTTCCGAAAGTCAACTGGATATATATTTATATATATATATATATATAAATTTGGAGAAAATAAACGTTCATACAGTGCTAAAGTATAAATACCCAAATACTTTCGGCGTTATTTTGCCTTCATCAGAGGTGTTATACACGTATTATGTGCACACAATAAAGCACACAATCCCTACACGTGTGTACTGTATAGTATCAAAAAATGGAACTGAAACACAGTCGCTAGAAAGGTGATAAATTACATCAATTATGAATAGACCGTTATTGAATGGTCATTGTGTAGTTCTTTACAAAAGAGAATATAGCCTGCGGTCAATATGGCATAAACTCGGTTAAATATGTCTATAAAACTGTGTTTAAAAGAAAAAAATCTATATAAACTAAAAAAATAAAACTTCACATATAAGGGCGTTTTGTGTTTTTATTACTATAAGTATGATGTAAGAAAATGCAAGTTACAAACAGTATGATGTTATATGAAGTGGAAATTTACGATAAGGTGAAAGTAAAAACGAAGCTCTCAGGCAAGGGGAAAATAGCCCTCCCCGACACCGCCTGGTGACTTAAGTTAGGTTTTAAAGTTTGTCAAGAATGGGCGAGAATAAGTGTGTAAATTAGTCTCCTTTATTGATTCCTGATGGCTCTAGCGTATTCAGTCGGCGAATCCAGTATGTCTCGCGTGATTTCCGTGTTATATCAAATATTTATATATACATTTAAGGTCTGCATAATTGAATCAACCTGGTATATAATTTTTCATTCAAAACGCTATGCAGGACGCGTCCTAAAATATCAAAGATAAACTATTCAATTCATATCTAAACAAAAAATTTTAATAAAAGATTAGCATGAAAAGAAATTTAGATCATGTCTGATTTGTGAATTTTTATAACATTTATTTCTTAATATAAGTGATCGGATAATATTGTATATAAATCAGACTGATTAAAAATGTTGTTATTACACTATTCGGTTTCGTTAAGGGTTGATTTGTAGCTTGGTATAGCCGACTATATTTGACACCGCGTAAGTGTGTAAAACGGTATGTAATCCAAATTGTCATATTAAATCGTTGACTATTCTTTTTTTCCTGACTAATCCCATCAAGATTGATACAAAGTAAATTCATAAAATTATCAGCATAAATGAAATATCTTAGATTTAGATATGTTCCTACAAGTGAACTCCCAATGTACCTAAAAGTTTGTAAATTAATAATTATAAAAGTTTTCATTGTCATATTATTTCAATAAATGGATTGTTATTCACATAAAAACTCACCATTTTATCTATATCTGTTTTATTAACTGATATATGAATGAAAACAATGAGTTAACATATGAGATATACGAGCAATTACGAAATAAGTACTTGTTGTTGCCATGTAAACATTATCTTTTAAATAAGAAGAACTATATAACATTGAATATGATTTGAGATAACAGTTGTACACACTTTTGTCAATATATTGCATTTAAGTATGAAAACAGATAAGTAGAAACAAGCTTATTCCATACATTGTTATCACGCTGTTTGATACAATAACTTGATTGAAGTTTCTAACTATATTGGTTTTCTAATATATTTTAACATGAGATAGATATGTGAGATAAAACTCACATGCATTTAAATATGAGTTGTTTGAGTCTTTACTCTAAATCCAACAAATATTATAATTGTCAAGCTATCAAACTATCACAGTGTAATGCTGCCTAGTTACTTATCTAAGTATGTTGCTATGTTACTTGTTTAAATGTAAAATTAAAAAGAAAATTATGCTCAACTTATTAAAACTATTAACTATAAATAACCTTACAATGCTAAGTGTGAGATATACATGTAATGTAAATTAAAGATAAATTGCATAGAATGATTATTTTGTTATAATAAAATATGTATACAGACAGCAGAAATTGCCTGAAAATCTGACTGTATATCCTTAATGGAGTATGCCCCATACCTGAACAATACACCTGTGGATTATGGTGGCCCTAAAGATGCAAAACGGTCCGTATTGGTAGTATATATAAATGGCTTAATCATCTAATGATTAATATAATGTTTCCCGTTTAGAAAATAGAAAACAATTATTATATTTTAGTGAAGTGTTCCAAAACACAGCTAATCATTGCCTGTGATATAAACGTTAGCAATTCTGAATGTTTCTATAAAATATGTCTTAAAACGTACGTTTCCTGTTAATTGTAAAGGGTAGAGATAAGCGAATCTGTTTTCTGCTGTTTATCTAGAATACAGGAGCGCCAATTTGACCTTAAACTACATTTATGACACTGAAGTTATGAAATTGCATAGATTCCTGATGAGTCTGAATAAAATGTTTTTAAAAAAAGTTTTCTCTAAGGTAAAATTATTGGCGATTTTTTCTTCTGCACCTGAACTTGACTAAATGATTGTAAATTTAAATTTGACATTGTTAATGTTGTGAACTTGCGTCGCTTTTGAAAGCCAATTATGAAGATAA